>NC_079438.1:12293484-12355065 GCF_903798145.1 Danio aesculapii | reverse complement strand
TTAAACTGTTGGTCCCCCTACAAAGTGTATTTATGCACACACACTATGATCTGCTGTTTTTCCTTCACTGAACTCTGTATAAACGATTTAGGATTTAGGAAATTTTCTGAAGGGTTAATGCTGCCAACTGATCATCAACAGTAAAAATGACACATTTGACCTCTTCCCAACAGGGAAAACACCAACAATCTAGAATTCATGATTATTTGGTGTCATGGCTTTGCGGTTAAAAATGAGTCAATGGGTCAAAAACAGCCAAGAACATGGGGCCGCACGATTAACCATATTATCATCACAATAACAATTTGTGGTCCACGATCAATAATTAAATATTGTCATGATTTTACAGTTTAAACACCAAGTCTTTATTTTAATGAGTGGAGTTTACAGATTGTAGTGCAACAAGCATGAGGTGACTGAGTCTAGATTGCAAGTGTTTTTTGAGGAATGTAATGTTGATCAGGTAGCCTTTGCTTCTGTTCAGTCCAAACTTCCTAAAATAACACAACAAACCTCATTAACCACCTTAAAAGCCATCACAAAGTGGCTGTCATCAGTGGGTTAATAAGCTCAGGAGAATTCTGCTTTGCATTTTTTATGCATTACTAAACCAGACAACATTTGTTTTATAAGTCAACAAAATATTCGTGGAGATTCAGCAGTTTTTTTTTTTTCTGACATGTTTGCCAGTCATGTAGACAGAAAGACACTATCCTGTATTATTGTTTCAAAATAAAAAAAAGTCATTGTGGCCCTGTTCACGCAGATATTCAGGTTAGTTTTCAGTAATCTGATGTCAATTTATAAAAAGACTAGCCTATTTTATGCATGAAATAATGAAATAGATAACTAATTACATTTATTTCTGATTAGACCATGCTCTTTATTCAGTTTTAATAGGTATATACATGCTTTTTTTAAAATAACATGATTAAAAGCACATTAAAGACTAAACACATAAAATAAAACATTCACAAAGGTGTATCTAATAGAAAAACACCAAGTGACGGGCGCTGCTTTCGGTTTTAAAACAATCAAGCAGATTTAAAAAAAAATCTAATTTGCAGAAGAGAAATGACTAAAATTTAGCAAAAGGAAAAGATTAAATATATCAGGACTGTTGAAAGAGCATTCTACTTTATATATTCTTTCAACTCAATACAACAGCTAAGATTATGAATGACAGAGTGTAAAGCCGTCTCTCCTGCGTGCTTTAGCAGCACGTCCCACTGTTTATGAATGAGGAGGCCAAGAGAATACGCAGTTTAGTTTCACCTCAAGATTTTTAAATAAAAACTAACACCGAACTGCTCATCACACTCAAGAAGTTACACTAAGTTAAATGCAAAACTGTTGTTAGTTGCACCTGCAGGAAGCACAATGAACCGAACACGCCATTCTTTTAATTCAATATTCGTGAAGTATGTGACCGAACCGCAGATGCTTTGTCATGTTGGTCGCGACACTCTGCTTTATAACTTATTAGTTTATTACAATAATTACACTTAGCTTTGCCATCGTTCTTCACCACATGTAGCCACTCTTTCGAGCACATCTTGCGGTCAATCTCTAATCAACTGTTTAGATTATTACTGAAGGTGCTCTCAAGCTGCAAAGTTCCTGGCAGAGTAGCAGGTGAAAAAATGTGCATGCAAAAAAATGTGTAAGAACTAGTAACAACTACTAGAAGCAAGTTTTAATCCATAAAGAAGTTCATGGAAAAAAAGGAAATTGTGATCAACGTGACATATGCAAGTGGAAAGTACTAAGCTAGGGGTGTCCAAACTCTGTCCTGGAGGGCCGGTGTCCTGCAAAGTTTAGTTACAACCCCAATCAGACACATCTGGGCTAGCTAATCAAGCTCTTACTAGTAGTGGTGGGCAAAGCAAGGCTTCATGAACGTTTCGAAACCCCACTCTACGGTGACACCTAGTGGTCATTTTTATATATTGCACTGAAATAGCTTCAGCAAAGAACAGTTGAGCAAACAGGTATTAAACCCCACTTTGTAAGCTAGGATCTGCAAGCGATTTAGTGGAACGGTTAGGGTTCCTGACTACCGTGTGGGGATACTGGGTTCGAACCCAGACTGATGAAGCTATTTTGAAATGCTTTAATATCTGTATGAAATGCTTTGTTCTTGTATCGTTTTGTTTCAACATTGGTCTGACATCCGAATAAACACTTTGTGAATAAATATGTCTTGTTTTGGTCATAAAACAGGGTTGTTGCTTGATCAGACATGGTTGTGGCCAGAAGTTAACAAGAGTTATTTATATTATTTAATAAATTTCCTATTGTATTTTATTAACATCTACCCAAAACCTAAACCCAACCATCACAGTTCTGTAAAATATTCATTATTTTTTTACAGTGTTACAAAAATGATGCTAAATTAATGGTGTATCAGCAGCTGTATCCTATCTAGACTACACTAGAAAACAGTAACATTATTAAAATACATAAATCATGAATTCGGAGTATTTGTACAAGTCGGGATTCGAACCCAAAAGCCATTTCAAGCTCAGTAACAACACGCACACGCAAACAATTTTGGACCCTGTTTGTCAAACGCAGATTCGCCAGGTCTCGAATCGCTTCTGAACTGATCGATGCTTTAAATTGCATTAGTCACGTGACCAGGTTTTTTGAAACACTTTAGTCACGTGACCAGGTGTTTCGGATCATGCTTCGGTGCAGTGTTTCGAAACACTTGCCCTTCGGGATCTCGATACTATGTCGAAACATCAGTTTCACGTCAGCCATCCCTACTTACTAGGCTTTCTAGAAATATTCATGCAGGTGTATTGAGGCAAGTTGGAGCTAAAAGCTGCAGGACACCGGCCTTCCAGGACGAAGTTTGGACACCCCTGTACTAATCCAACACAATCACTGTAATAGCAGATATCTTCTACGAGAATACTGTATGTCGTCAGCTCAGTTAAACTTGTTTTAATTTATTGTTTTTATTTATTTTATATAGCGCCAGTGCCCAAGGACGCTTTACAAACAGTAGGAGAACAAGAAAAGTAAGAAACTTAAGAAGGTAAAGAAAATGGGAGACTAATAATACATAAAAGAATGAAGATGGTAAAGACATGGGAACAAGTAACAAAAGAAACTCATTCCTGTCTTTCAATGAGTGCTTATGTGCATTTAGGAGAACTAGGCAGCACACTCAGGGCTGCAAGATGGATTTAATTTAGTATTCTTATTATTAAAATATATCTGAATGAGGATCAAATGACTGAGTTGGTCTTTGAGAATGAAAACTAACCTGTTTGTTCCTGCAGATCTTCATGTTTGACTGTGAATGTTTCTTCAATCTTCACATCTTCACTCTCCTCTTTAATAAACGCCATCTTTATAACAGTGTGGAGATCAGTCGCTTCAGCAGTTTTTCTCTGTGTTTGGACACTTTATCCTGTTTAAAGTGAACAAAACAATAAACATTTTCTGTTTAAAATAAATCAAACAATGAACAGAAACAAAATAACTTCTCTTCAACACTTGCTTCAACAGTTTCTTTTAATGAGAATAATTAACAAAAAGATGAAAGAAACAAGAAATCAGAAAGAAATCATGGAGTTAAAGTTGGTTTTATATTCGCACATTTGTTCAGTGACAACTTGTGACATGGTCCTTGTATTGGTTACCATGGTACTTTGAGTCTGAAATCTCATCTAAGTAGGACTTGAAAACAACATTACTATTTATTTGACTGTGAACAATGTTGTATGTTGATAAGATGATTTCCCTGTTTAGAATTAGCAAAATAATTATTTAAAAAGTTATATTAAGTTAGTTTAGGAGAAAGTCTGAATGTGCAAATATAAAACCAACTTTACCTCAATAAAGAAAACAGGTCTGAGCTAGAAACAATAGCCACAAATGAGCAGATTAAAACTAGTACTCCATTTCTTACATGTAGTGATGTATACATATAATGAACTGACATTGTGCTACTTAATAAATTAAACCTTCATTAAAACATTTATTATACACATTTCTGTTACTTTAATCAAACAATAGCCCTCGATTACTGTGAGTAAAATAGTACAACGTTGTATAAAGAGTAAATAATATTGTCAACAACAGGTACATATTTAGCATCAGAGGGAAAACCTGAAACTTTAATCAATCGCGTTATATCTGTAAAAGCTTTAAAACAAACCTTTCTCCACTTGAATCACATCGCGGGAGCAGCGCAGCCTTATGACGTCACTCGCCACGCCAAAATAAAAGTCTTTTTTGTTTAGCTTTTTTTGCCACTTGCAGTTATGTTGATACATTTCTCCCTCGTTTCCCACTTTACACAACATATCTGCTATCTCTCACACAGACACAGATATTCAGAATTTAAAGTTAATCAAAACCTGTAATCTAAACATTTTTAAGACAATTTTGAAAAACGTTTTTAGGGTCATTATGACTATAAAGTGCCTTTGAGACACCAAAATTAAAATATATATATTTTTTTTAAGTTTGAGATTTTTTATTTAACCACATAGTTGTTGTATTAATTAGACCTTAGACTGTAAGAAATGAATGTTGGTCAAGCTCCTGCACCTTTTACAAATAATCTGCAAGCAGAAAAACAGGAAACAAACCTCAAATTGTGTCAATCCTGTCATGAACAAATTCAAAGTAGTATAAGTATATTTTCATTTCAGTGTGATTATAACATGTATATTTTCAGAAAGGTAATGTGTCCCTTTACCAACCCTACTTCACGGAAAAAGTCTATTTATAAAATTGAAATAATGGACAAAACATTAATTTTCCAATAATATATGCAATCAGTGCACATTCTTTTCTAAATAAACCCCAAGATCTAAAATATTTTGTCAAGATTTCAGACAATATTAACTGTCCTTTATTGGTTAATTAAGAAATCACACGAGATGTTTTGCTGAGGTTATAAATAATTTGTTTATTTTCATAAAAGTTGAACATGACAGTGGAAAACAAGATGACAGGGTGGACATTAGCATGACAGGGTGGAAAAAGGCTTTATTTAGTGAACTAAATATAGAAGAACATTTGAAAAACACAAGGTACAACAAGAAATATTAAAGGGTTCATATAAAAGGGTTATAAAGTGTTCAAGAATTCAAACTTCTGTTTTCACTAATACTGCAAACCACTGAGCCACCATGCCGCCTCTTCTGTTATCAATTAGGTTTTATCAATATGCAAATTAATGGTAAAATAAACAATTATTGTCCTTCAAATTAATCTAAATTTGCCAATGAATGTAAATCTTTATATTGTACACTGTATTGGAGGAGTGAAGGGAATGTTGGAGACAACTCAAGTTAAACACCTTATTACTGTTGTTTTGTTTTTTTTTCAGAATAAGGTAAATAATTAGATTACAGATGTTCACATAAATGTACAAATACTTAGGGCTGTAGTTTTATTTCAAACAGTCAGTGAGCTCCATTATATGGATGTTAAAAGGATATTCTTTATATAGACTGAGACAGATATTGCCAAAAGGTTTGTATTGTCCACGACTCATATTGCATCTACTCCTGCAGTATGTGTGTGAATAAGTGTTGTGACATACAAAACATGAACTAATTAACAATAAAATATTAAAGACAATAAAGTGTCAATAACAATGCATATATGACCACCTTGTCAAGGAAGGATTTGTGACAGGGTGGACAATGACAAGGAGGACATTTTTGGCTAAAGATAGCATTTATTCAACACATGTTATACCTGCAGCTGTAAAGTGTTTCCCTATTTAAGCTCTTTGTATACGGTTTAAAAGCTATATCTTTAATTTCTGATTTTTTAAAATTCATTAATATTTCACTATGACAGAGTGGACATGTGAAGCTTGACAACATACAGTTTCAAACACAACATGAGGAAAAACAGGAAACATAAGTGTAGATATTTACTGTGTGCACATCAGATGTTTCGGGGATGCCAATGAATCCATCAGAGTACATCTTAAAGGGGCATTTACCACATCATGACAGGGTGGTCAGCAATTTTAAGGACACGTGCAAAATGATTAATGACATTATTAAAACATAATAAGTTATTAAAATGCCTTTTTTGTCAAATAACTTGTTAAAGACAATAAGAAAATTTAAAAATCTTTTTTTAATTTGATCTAATTTACCTACATTTTAGACTCACTGAAGTTGTCTGAGCAGTGTGTGGGACATGGCAAAATCACATCTATTCAATGAAAGAATATGGCAAAAACAGACAAAAACATATTTTAAAACACTTATAATTCTACCTGCATGTGTGTAAAGGTTTAACCAATTATATCAAAACATCAGAGTTTCATTATTGAAAAAAAGGTAAACAAAAAAGACTTTTATTTTGGCTTGGCGTGTGACGTCATAATTCTGCGCCACTCCCGCACTGTGATTCGACTGGAAAAAGGTTTGTTTGAAAGCGTTTACATAAATATAAACCGATTGATTAAAGTTTCAGCTTTTTTATCGAATGCTAAATTTTGTACCTGTTGTTATTATTTTAACCCTTTATACAACGTAGCACTGTTTTACGCACAGTAGTGAGGGCTATTGTTTGAACAACAGGAATGGGTGTAATAAGTGTTTTAATGAAGGTTTAATTTATTAAATAGCATAATGTCAGTCCATTCTAAGTATACAACACTATATATAAGAAATGGACTAACGTTACTAGTTTTATTCAGCTAATTTGTGGCTATTGTTTCTTGCTCGGACTTACTCTTTTACCTGATTTCTTTTTGTTAATTACTCATGAAAAGAAACTGTTGAAGCAAATGTTGAAGAGAAGTTATTTTGTTTCTGTTCATTGTTTTATTCATTTTAAACAGGATAAAGTGTCCAAACACAGAGAAAAACTCCTGCTGAAGCGACTGATCTCCACACTGTTATAAAGATGGCGTTTATTAAAGAGGAGAGTGAAGATTTGAAGATTGAAGAAACATTCACAGTCAAACATGAAGATCCGCTAGAACAAACAGGTTAATTTTCATTCTCAAGTCATTTGATCTTCATTAAGATATATTTTAATAATAAGAATACTAAATTAAATCCATCTTGCAGTCCTGAGTGTGCTGCCTAGTTCTTTTTTTAATCAACTTTCTTATGGGTTTAAACTTGTTTCTAGTAGTTGCTATTAGTTCATAGAGACAGTATCTGAGTTAAAATTACATCATTATTATAACAACTAATTACCAGGGCTATTGTATTCAATAAAACTTTCAACTTTTTATTCAAAAGGTCATTTTAACTCTATTTATCATTATGGTTTAATTATTTTCCTCACAATAACATTTGTTTAAACGTGCTCCATGTATTTACTGCTGAGGACATCCACCTGCACAGATTGTTGTACATATTTTAGTTTATTATAGTTTTTAAAACTTTTAAAGCATTTGTTAATTGGTTTTTTATTTTAAAGAAAGTTTATGTTGGAAAAAAGTGTGTGGATAAAAGTAAAGCTTGCTTGTTTTTACACAATATTTAAGATTTTTTGCTAAGAAATATCAAAATTATTTAAAAAATTTATTATTTATTTATTATTGTATTATTAAATTTATAAAATTATTATTATTATTTATTTTTTGATAGGGCAAATAAAATCCTTTCTATCTGTGCCATTTGAAAAATCCTTTAGCCCTTTATGAGTGTAAAATTTCATTCATAATGGTCTTGAAATTGTCTTTAAAAGTCTTCAATCTAACTTGGTGAAACCTGCAGAAACCCTGGTTTAAAGTATGTAAAAAAACATGGATGCCACCAATTTTAAACGTGCTGAATAAAATGAACACTAAAATAATTAATTATTATAAAATAATGTACAAGGCGATGCAGTGGCACAGTATGTAGTGCTGTCGCCTCACAGCAAGAAGGTCGCTGGTTCAAGCCTCGGCTGGGTCAGTTGGCGTTTTTATGTAGAGTTTGCATGTTCTCCCTGCTTTCGCGTGGGCATCCTCTGGGTGCTCCGGTTTCCCCCACAGTCCAAAGACATGCGGTACAGATGAATTGGGTAGGCTAAATTGTCCATAGTGTATATGTGTGTGAATAAGTGTGTATGTGTTTCCCAGTGATGGGTTGCAGCTGGAAGGGCATCCGCTGCATAGCTGGATAAGTTGGCAGTTCATTACGCTGTGGCGACCCCAAATTAATAAAGGGACTGAGCCGAAAAGAAAATGAATGTTGCTGTGGGACGATGTGAGACAAAGCAAACAAAGATCCTGAAAACAGTGTTATGCTGCGTAGGCATGGGACGATAACCGTTTTCAAGGTATACTGCGGTTTGGGAAAAGTTGAGGTTTTAAAACCGCCAAGATTTTCTACAGACATACTCACACCCCATAAAGAAAAAGGGAGAAAGTGAAAAATAAGTAAATGAAATAAACAAAAATAGATAAAATTTGAAAAATAGAAATTAGGAAATTAGGGATAAACTCTCACTTAGGATATAATACCCCTGAGCATTCAATGTAGGATAGAAAAGGCTGCCAAACCTCATAAAACTTTTTTGTAGAGCCTCGGATGGTGTACTTAAGGTGCTCGAGTTTAAGATGTGATAACACTTCTAATATTCAATGTTTGGGATGGCGGGTTTGTTTTTTTCCACCTGCGAAGAATCAGGCGTCCGGCCAATAAAGAAGAAAAGGCAATGATTTCAACATGATTAGCTGACAGGTACATTTCTTCTGGCACTGTACCAAAAATCGAGGTCAAAGGATTAGGATCCATATCTTTATTACATATAGATAAAAATGATCTAAAAATATTGGTCCAAAATTTCTGTAATCTAGGGCATCCCCAGAACATATTACTCAGATCTGCTGGCTCCAAACCACATCTGGGGCAAGATGAATCTGACCCTGGTACATTTTTGCAAGCTTGCTCTTAGATTGGTGAAGCCTAAGAAGCACCTTAAACTGAAGAAGACCATATACATACAGAAGATGAGTGTACCAGTTCTATGGCATATTGCCAGGCTGTATCTGATATTTCTAATCCCAGTTCGTCTTCCCATTTTTGCTTTATGCAATTTAGGAAAGGGGAGGCAATTCTTGGGATCACTTCATATAACATGGACATCATACCCCTTTGATATGGGTCCATATTTACTAATTCATCTATCCAGCATGCTTCTGGTTGGTTTAGTGAAGGAGAGAAGTGTTTTTAACGAAACTACAGACCTGAAGGTACCTAAAAACATTAGACTGGGGTATCTCAATATCTGTTCTTAACTGTTGAAATGAGATAAACGTGCCATCTTTAAACAGGTCCTTAACACAGTTAACTCCCTTCCTAGACCATAATTGGAATGCTGAATCTATAAGAGAGGAAGGGAATAACGGATTTAACAAAATGGGAGCAGAAGGCAATGCTTGATTATTATTAAAGTGAAGTCTGAATTGTGACCATATTCTGAATGATCCATTAATAACTGGGTTATTCGTAGAATATTGTTTACTCACTGGAATCGAAGCACAAGGTAGTGAGTGTAAAGACACTGGATTAGACGTGTGCTGTTCCATCAGTAACCAAAGTGGGCTTCATCATTACAGATGTTGGAAAACCAGAATATCAGTTTGTGTAAATTGGCCGTCCAATAATAGTATAGGAAATTTGGCATTGCCAATCCACACTCTTCCTGCTTTCTTTCCAAGAATTTCTTTCTTATGCAAGAAATTTTCTTATCCCGGAGAAATGTAGAAATACAATTATTCAACTCCTTGAAAAATGACTTTGGAATAAAAACAGGCACAGTCTGAAATAGAAACAGAAATCTTTGTAGTATTTTCATTTTAATGGAATTGATCTTTCCAGCCAAAGATAAAGGAAGGGTTGACCACCGCGTCATGTCTCGTTTGGCTTTGTCTAATGTCTTTTTAACATTATTATTGAACAAATCCTTATATTTGCGTGTCACACTCACACCCAGATAAACAAATTTATCAGGGCGTACTGAAATAGAAAGGATTGGAAGGACATTTGCTGTGCTCTATCATTGATAGGGAAAAAGAGAGTCTTTGTTAGATTGACTTTGTATCCAGAAATATTTCCAAATTCTGAAATTATTGTAAGAGCTTTTGGAATACATGTATCTGGATTAGACAGAATAAGAAGATCATCCGCATATAGCAGGAGCTTATGTTCTTGTCCCTCTCTGAAAATTCCTTGCAAGCCATCTGAGTTCCTTAATATGGTTGCAAGAGGTTCGATGGCAAAGAGCAGAGGGGACAGAGGGCAGCCCTGTCTCGTTCCCCTAGAGAGTGGAAAGCGTTTAGAAATTATGTTATTTGTTCAAATGGATGCTTGGGGCCTGGAATATATCATTTTAACACAGGAATAGAATCCAGGCCTAAAACCAAAATTTTAAAGTGCTGTAAATAAATAGATATACTCTGTTCTATCAAATGCTTTATAGGCATCTAAAGAAATTAAGACCTCTGGATTGGTATTATTTTTAGGTGAATAAATAATATTAAAAAAGTGACGAAGGTTGTAAGATAACGGTCTCCAACAATAAAACCAGTTTGATCTGATTGAATTATCTTTCTCATGACTGACTCCACTCTGATTGTCAGCCCTTTAGCCAGGATCTTATAATCACAGCAGAGTAAGCTGATCGGACGATAAGATTCACATTTAAGTGGAAACTTATCCTTTTTAAGAAGTACTGTTATAACAGCTGATGTAATTGGGTGGGGGGCGGGAATGGGGGGAGCGGGTGTTTGGGGGCTGTGATTCTGAGACAAGAGTTTCAGCAAATACCTTGCACAACAGGGGTGTGAGCTTCACAGAAAACTTCTTATGAAACTTGGCCAGGAAGCCATCAGGGCCTGGTGTTTTTCCGGTTTTCAATTTTTTGATCGCATTTTCAATATCAGAAGGTGTTATATTTCTTTCTAATGCCAACTGATCTGAATCACAGAGGGATGGTAATTATAAATAATTAAAAAAGCTCTCAATACGTTCAATTTCGTTTACCTAAGAGCTGTAAAAAGTTTTATAGACGTTTTTAAATTGATCATTAATTCCCTGTTGATTAGTAATTAGATTAGATTCAACTTTATTGTCATTTCACATGTACAAGTACAAGGCAATGAAATGCAGTTTAGGTCTAACCAGGAGTGCAATAGCAGCAAGTGCAGGATACAGCTATAAGTTATAAAGTGCAGTTATAGAAAAACTATGGTGATATTTACAGATGGATGTACTATGAACACTATATACAGGTTGTATTAGCTATGAACAGAGATTTACAATAAATGAATATGTGTACAGATTACTATTAATAATCAGTGTGCAGATAGATAAACATAATTACAAATGCATAATTACATATGTCCATGTGCAGTGGGTATGTACATTTCAAATAAATGAATCAGTGCTATGAATATGTGCAAAATTTAAATGTGCAAATGTTAAACAGTGCAGTGATTGTGAGGAGTATAAGTTATGAGGAGAGTGGGGGTGTATTAGGAGGGCAAAAGAGTTAGTGAGTGGCAGAGTTCAAAAGATAGACAGTTCTGGATGCTTGGCGCAGAACTGTGTTTCTTCTGGATGTCCTCTATGACCAGCAGTGTGGTCCCTGTGACGTGTTGGGCAGTTTTCACCACCCGCTGCAGTGCCTTATGCTCAGCAACAGAGCAGCTTCCATACCAGTCTGTGACGCAGTTGGTCAGGATGCTCTCTATTGTACAGCGGTAGAAGTTCACCAAGACAGCTGATGACACCTGGTTCTACCAGGCTGGAGGTGTTGGTGGTTCAGAAAAGGTCCTTTGAGATGTGGGTCCCCAGGAACTTGAAGGATGAGACAGGCTCACAGCCATCCCATTGATGTGGATGGGAACATGTGAGCCTGTTCGTCCCTTCCTAATGTCCACAATGAGCTCCTTGGTCTTGGTGGTGTTAAGGAGCAGTAAATTTATCAATAAATCAATACATTTTACAAAATCGTCATCTGCCAAAAGTCTTGAGTTAAACCGCCATGTACGTTGGGGGATTACATTGCCTGGAGGGGATTACATTGCCTGGAAAACATAGCTTTAGTGAGACTGGACAATGGTCCGAAATAACAATACTACCATACTCTACTGCTGAAATTAAGAGAAAATAACTGCTTGTCCAGGAAAAATTGGTCAATCCTGGAATAGGTTTGATGCACAGGTGAATAGAAGGAAAATTGCTTGGAAGATGGATATTTAAATCTCCAGGGGTCACTTACACCATATGTCTGAAGAAAAGAGTTAATACATTGTGCTGGCTGACTTAATGTATTACTTTAAGAACTAGAGCGGTCCAAAATTGGTTGCAAAACACAATTTAAATCGCCTCCAAAAATTAAATTGTTTGTCGAGACTAGGAATAATTGAAAACAATCACTGAAAAATTGTACATTGTCCCAATTAGGAGCATACACATTGGCCAGGACCACAGACATGTTAAAATGTTTTCCTTGTATTTTTTACGTATCTGCCTTTTTTATCCAACACATTTGACTCCATAACAAACTGTACATTCTTATGTATGAGTACAGCACCACCCCTACTTTTGCTATTAAAGTTAGAATGATGTATTTGTGTATAGCCTCCTCTATTAAGTTTAGAATAGTCCTTTTTCAACAGATGTGTCTCCTGTAAATATACAATATCAGATTTTAACTTATTTAGATATGCAAACACCTTGTTTCGTTTCACTGGGTGATTTTGCCCCCGCACATTTCAACTGGTAAAGTTTGTCTTTACGCCACCCATTTTATGGAGGGCTGTCAAAGACATTTATCAGTAGCAGCCGAAATGTATCTGTGGGTTTTGTATGTAGGGGGATGTGTGGGGTAGAGGGAGGAAAGAGAAAAAAAGAAAAAAGGGGTGATCACACATACAGTTATAAACACGAAACAACAAAATTCAAACCTTGCGTTTAAACTTGCACACACTTCCAGCTACTCCCACTCTTAACTAGCTTACCATGTGGGACCTCACGTATAAAACAAAACAATTTGAACAGCTTCTGTTCTACAAAGCTACCCTATTATTGACAAAATATATTTGAGAACTAGAAATAACAACAACAAACATGTGCTATAGTGGTAATTTAAAAGTTAACCGGAGAGTGACATTAACATTTGTATTGTCTTTGACAGCCCAGTGTACTGTCATGATTGCCTTCATTTCAATGGCTTTCTTCAAAATATCCTCTTTTTCGGAAAAGTAGTGGCATTTAATCATGAAGGCGCGTGGAGCTTCTTTGTCGTCCACTGGTTTGCCGCGTAGAGTACAGTGTGCCCAGTCCAGAAGTAGAGTCTTCTCAAGGTTCAGGGTATCTTTCAGGATGCCAGCTAAAAATTACGTCACGCGTCTGCCGTGCTCCCGTCCTTCTTTAACTCTCGTAATGCGAAGATTTGAGCGGCGAGACCTCTCCTCAAGATCTTCGCTTTGATCTCAGCAGAGCCAGCTCCTTTCACGATACTAAACTCTTTTTCCAGGGTAGTAAGAGAGTCGGAGTATCCACCCAACACAGACTCCAGACCAGTCACTTGCTCTCCCGTTGCTTTCACTCTGGCGTTAATATGCTCCACAGCATTGCGTAACTCTGTCCGAAGCTGGTCAATTTGATTGCAAAGTTAATTTGACTGTGCAACAGGCTTTTCTTTAAGTTTAGCAATCAAATCGCCCTTTAGTGCACCAATCGCTTGATGGACCGCACTGTTATCACTCGCCGGAGCCGTCTCTTTTTTTTAGATGCAGCTTTCACTTCGGGGTTAGCAATAGCATGGGAGCTAGTAGTGGATTCCGCCTCCCTACGGTTGCTTTGGCCTTTATTCATCCTGATTTAAGTTGAATTACACTCAGAAGAGCTAGACTCATACACTTATAAACACTTATTTTCCAGTACAGGTTGGTTTAAGGTAATAGTATTTAGGATAAGAACAATATTAAATGAAATTTTAAGTTTCACGTGAGGACCTCAACAGTTTGCATCTTCACATGGCGCGGCTCCAACCGGAAGTCCAAAACAAATACTATAGCAATAATCACAATGAAACACAAAACTCTCAGCACTTACAACTCAAATAAAGTGAAAGGAAAAAAATGCAAATGATTTCAGGCCAGCAGATTCATCCGATTTGAAAACGGGGAAAAATAATAATGATTAGATTAGATTCAACTTTATTGTCATTACACATGTACAAGTAAAAGGCAACAAAATGCAGTTTAGGTCTAACCAGCAGTGCAATAGCAGCAAGTGCAGGATAAGGTATAAGTTATAAAGTGCAGTTATAGAAAAACTATGGTGATATTTACAGATGGATGTACTACGAACACTATATACAGGTTGTATTGCTATGAACAGATTTACAATAAATGGATATATGTACAGGATGCTATTAATAATCAGAAGTGTGCAGATAGATAAACAATTACAAATGTATATGTACAGTGGATGTGTACATAATTACAAATGTCCATGTGCAGTGGGTATGTACAGTTCAAATAAGTGAATCAGTGCATTGAAAATGTGCAAATTTAAATGTGCAAATGTTAAACAGTGCAGTGATTGTGAGGAGTATAAGTTAGAGGAGAGTGGGGGTGTATTGGGGAGACAAAAGAGTCAGTGAGGGGCAGAGTTCAAAAGGGAGACAGCTCTGGGGAAAAAGCTGTTCCTCAGTCTGCTGGTTTTTGTCCGGGGGAGCCTGAAGCGCCTGCCAGACGGCAGGAGAGAAAACAGTCTGTGAGCAGTGTGAGAGGTGTCCTTAGGAATACTGCGTGCTCGGCGCAGACAGTGTTTCTTCTGGATGTCCTCTATGGCTGGCAGTGTGGTCCCTGTGATGCGTTGGGCGGTTTTCACCACCCGCTGCAGTGACTTATGTTCAGCAACAGAACAGCTTTCATACCAGACTGTGACGCAGTTGGTCAGGATGCTTTCTATTGTGCAGCAGTAGAAGGACAGCTGATGAAAGCTGGTTCTTCTTAAGTTGTCTTAAGAAAAATAGGCGCTGGTGAGCCTTCTGGACCAGGCTGGAGGTGTTGGTGGTCCAGGAGAGGTCCTTTGAGATGTGGGTCCCCAGGAACTTGAAGGATGACACAGGCTCAACGGCCATCCCATTGTTGTGGATAGGATCATGCGAGCCTGTTCGTCCCTTCCTGAAGTCCACAATCAGCCCCTTGGTCTTGTTGGTGTTAAGCAGCAGATTATTGTCGGTGCACCCAGTGGCCAGATGCTGTATCTCCTCCCTGTAGGCAGTGTCATTATTGTTGCTGATTAGACCAATCACTGTGGTGTTATCTGCAAATTTGATGATGGTGTTGGACCTGTTCACAGGCCTACAGTCAATGGTAAAAAGGGAGTAGAGGAAGGGGCTCAGCACACAGCCCTGTGGTACACCAGTGTTGAGTGTGACGGTGGTGGAGCAGATGTGGCCTGATCTAACATTCTGAGGTCTGTTAGTCAGAAAGTCCATAACCCAGTTGCAGAGAGATGTGTCGATATCCAGGTCTCTAAGTTTGATCATTAACTTAGAGGGTATGACAGTGTTGAATGCTGAGCTGAAGTCAACAAACAGCATTCGTGCATAAGTGTTTTTATTGTGAAGGTGTGTGAGGACAGAGTGCAGTGCTATGGAGACGGCATCTTCTGTGCTCCTGTTGCCACGGCAGGCAAACTGATGTGGGTCCAGTGTGGATGACAGAGAGTCTTTCAGATGTGCCAGGACCAACCGCTCGAAGCACTTCATGATGATGGGTGTGAGTGCTACAGGGCGGTAGTAATTCAGGCATGTTGGGCTGGAGTGTTTAAGCACTGGCACAATAGAGGTGGTTTTAAAGCATGTTGGCACAGCTGCTAGGTTAAGCGACAGGTTGACAATGTCTGTGAATACCTCAGCGAGCTGTTCTGCACATGCTTTGAGGACGCGCCCAGGAATATCGTCTGGTCCAGCAGCCTTGCGCACATTGATCCGACTCGGTGCGGTGTAGACTTCTGAGGAGGTGAGTGTGATAAGTAAGTGGTCGATTGAGGAAGTGATCCTGGTGTAGTGTTTTTTATTGTCTCTTTCAAAGTAAGCATAAAAGTCATTTAGCTCGTTCAGGAAGGTGACATTTGTGGCTGTGGGTGTGGACTGGCTGGGTTTGTAGTTGCTGGTGGCCTGGATGCCCTGCCACATGCGCCGAGGATCAGAGTTGGAAATGTGCTCCTCTAGCTTTAGCTTGTAACAGTGCTTGGCCTTTTTGATGCCCCTCTTTAGATTAACCCTGGAAGTGCTGTAGGCCTGTGCATCCCCTGATCTAAAGGCAGTGTTGCGTGCATTCAGCAGGAGGCCTCCTTGTTTATCCATGGCTTCTGATTCGGGTATGTGGTGATTTGATTCTGGGTTGTAACACTGTCTATGGTAGTGTTGATATATTCCAGAACAAAGGACGTGTAACTGTCAATGTCTGTGTGAGAGCCATAGGTGGCCTGGAAAGCAAACATACTCCAGTCTGTATGTTGAAATGAGCACTTCAATAACAAGACAGCAGTCTTTGCTCTGTTACTTCGATACGCACTTTCGCTTTTTGTTTCTCACAGCCAGTCGTTAGGTTTCTACTGCTTGTCTCGACCTGGTTTCTCTACTCGTTTCCCCACACTGCAACAGTTCAGTCGGCTTCTCTTTCTTCCGCACCCCACTTAATACTGCCCTCTTCAACTCTCCTCCTCCTCCTCCTTTATACTCTCACCCATTTCCTTTTTGCTGTCCTATGGGTGGAGACCAATTAAACAAGAATCAGAAAACACCAATAATCATGAATGCATGATTATATGCTGTCATGGCTTTGCAATCAAAAAAATGTTGTTATAATAGAGGCCAAATGGAAAAAAAAAAACGACCATAAATATAACGAAAAGGGAGTAAATTTGCCCAGAGTGTATTGAGTTCATTTATTTATTTATTTTATTATATTTTCCCAGAAAATTTCAAAATAAGATGTCCCAAATATCAGTCGGTTAGCTGAAACACAAAGAAAGTTTTGGCCAAATTAAGCCTCACAATTACCCCAGAATGGATGAAAATGATCCAACAGCACACAAGGGGAAACGTGCACATTCCAGCCTTTATGCAGATTAAAAATTAGAATTAGAAAACTTTATTATCCACATGTGTGGAAATTTTATTTTGACCTCTTAAACATCACAAATACAAAAACACAGAGCACAAACACAAAGCTTCCTACACCACAGATTACCAACACACAACCCTAGACATATAATCTACTTCATGGTCATTTATTCAGTATGGTAATAGCAGACCGTATAAAAGATTTCTTAAAAATATTTGTTTTTGTTGTGGGTGCTCTGTATTGTCTACCTAAAGGAAGCTTTTCAAATTCATAATAAAGAGGATGAGTTGAGTCCTGAACTATCTGTGAGGCTTTCCGTCTGGTCTGGTTTGTTTACAGTTCCACACGCTGCTTCTGGGGCTCCTTTATGTCCTTACTAGCCATATTAACGATCTTTGCAAGTTTATACTTGCTTCTAGCTCCAAGATGTCTGTACCAGCAAGAAATATTATAGGAGACAATACTTTCAACCAGACTGGTATAAACCTTCCTCAGAATACCCTTACTAACATTAAAACTATTTAATTTTCTTAAAAGAAAGAGTCTCTGTGTTACCTTCTTTTAGATATAGTCTGAGTGTTGAACAAAATTTAAGCCACTATCTAAAATAATTCCCAGATACTTAAAACTGTTTACAATCTCCACATGTTGACCCTCAATAGTAACTGGATGACATATAGGCTGCCCTTCCCTACTTATAATTAGTTCCCTAATTTTCAGGGCATTAAGTGACAAAGCACTCTCTTCGCACCATGTCACCAGATGTTCTATGTGCTCAATAGCCGCATTTCCACTGTCGGGCCAGTGCGAACCAGGTCTTTTATCAGGCCCTGTTTTATATTGGTTTGTTTATTTAATGTGATTTTATTATATTATATATATTTTATTTTATTATATTTGTAATTTTATTTTAATTATTTCAATATAGCTTAGGCTATTTTATCTAGATATGACACTATTGTTTTAAGTCTACAAAAGTGGACACGTAATTTAAGTTTTATGTCTTTCTGTTGTATTCATATTGTGTATTATCTACAAAAAAAAAAAAAAAAAAATTAAAAGCTGCTCGCGGCATTAACAAAGCTGTGAAGGGAGCGCTCTTTTGCTCGCTCTCACACACACATACAGGCATCTAAACACGCACAAGCACACCTATTAAATTTGACAAAAACTCTCGAAAACGTTTACTGTCTGCTGTGTCTTTAATATGGTGTAAAGATTATTATGCGTTATTGAAACATCAAGGTGGACGCAGCAAAGAATGTCTCTTATAAATTAAAACTTTATTATTTAATGCAACAGCCTAACATTTAAAAGGGAAACATCAGGAAGATCATACGCAAAAAGACCCCAAGCCTATGAGGCTAGATGGTTTCTTTTCCTTATTTATTTGTTTGTTTGTTGCATGTACTTGTGTGCAATCGGAAAACTAGTGTCCGCCTCTCCTTTCACTCCGCCCGAACCCCTAGCTGACCCTCTTTGGCCAAAGGTATTCGGCGGGCCGTTAAAGGCCAGCCACTGGCCAAGAGAAAGCCCCGCTTTGGCCCGATCAGGCCTCGGAAGTGACAGTGGAAACGCGGCTAATGTAGGCCCTCTCTAGCTCCTCTTTTCCCTTGACCATAAGTCCAACCACAGCCATGTAATCAGCATACTTGAGTAGGGTAATATTGCTTTTAAAAATCTGCAGATGCTGTACAGATATGTCTCATGTCTGCGAGGCAAATATTCAGCTGTTTGTTCAGCTGTTACCCCAGAACTTTTTTCTTCTGATGCGATTACCAGTCAGGCACAGAATGAACAAGTACTCCCTGTCTGCTTTACACATTTTGGAAAAACATTCTGTTGTAGTTATGAATATATACGAATAAAAATAGGCCATTAACAGCTTTTGTTAAGATTGCTTAAGATTGCTCTCCAGAATATCAGACCCTGACAATTGTTATGGAATTGCATGAAATGCAATAAAACAATAAACTTTCTGATCTGAAAGAAGAAGAAGAAGATCATGAAACTGGCTGATTAACTGTTCTATTCAAATCAACCTGAGACAGTTGACAATAGGCTGGAAACACAGAGCTACACCTCACCAGGGGGGAATGCGAGAAAGTTCATCCTTCTCCTTTCACCTCAAGCCCTCCTTCTCGACTCTTAAGTTACCTTCTGATCCGAGCAGATCATTCACATAAAATGTCCAAGGTTTTAATATGGTGTATCTTGTAGCACTAAAATCATGTTGGGATCATCTTAAATGTCTGTGTGATTGGTAAAGTGGTCTTAATGTCACTGTACTATTTCACTGGTATATGTTGATTTGTTTTTTGGCTTTGATAAGATCTTTGCCAGATGCTCCCCCTCATTAGAAATGGTTAACTTCTCAAATTCACCTGGCAGAGTCTCGGTGACGCTTCTATTATCTTTAATTTATGGCTACTTGTTCTGAGTTGAGTATTTAATGGAAATGTGGACAAATATCATTGGGATCTTGTAGCCAAGACACCTCGTTGCAGCATCTCTGTGACTTATGCTGCAACATACTTCTCTGGTCAGTTATGCATCTCTTTAATTTATCTGTAGGGGTAATTTAGTTTTAACCCAAAGAATGACCAGTCTGTCAGATGAAAAAAAGCCAGAGTCAGAGATTTTAAATAAACAAATAAAGTTTACTGAAGATAGTTTGCAGCTTCAACAATCGAGAAGATTTCCTAGAAGGGTTGCCACCTGTCCCTTAAAATACAGAATCATCCCATATTTGAGAAAGAAAATGGGCATCCCGTTTTAAATCAATACGGGACGGGTTTTGTCCCGTATTTATCATATTTTTAAAGTAGCTTTTCATGCAAATCATCCCACACACATTTTATGAAGATGCCTCATTTCCTACTTTTGATTGGGTAATACTAATGTCATCGTTAGTTTGATTGGTCTTTGTCTAGTGAAGAGGGCGGGTCTTTTAAGCAGAGTCTGTCAAGTCTTGACAGAGAGTAATGGCAGATGCTTCTCCAGGTAACCCCCGAGTCTGAAAGTTTCAGAGTTTAAACGCAAGCGACTGCAAAAGTACCGCAGAGTGTTAGAAACTGTTATCAAGCCATGTTTCCATGTTTGGAGAGGTGTTACTGCAAATAATGACTAATGGTTTAGCCAAAATCTGTTATCAATTCTACCCTTTAAAATTAGGTTTATTAGTATGTTCTCCTCTTCTCTAGGTTACAGCAGCTAAATTAACTCAGGTGTACCACACTATTAAACATAACATCAGCTATATCAGCCTGATCTCACAAGAAAATGTAAGTATTTTACGTTTTGTCAGTTTAGTGGCAAATTTGTACGAATTCGTATGAGTTCAGTCATTGTGGAATGAGCAAATCGTACTAAATTGTACGAATTAGATCGTACGAATTAGCCACTAAATCAAAAAGTTAGTAATTGCCATGAGATTGTGTTGGCTATATTAGTGCTGCAGAGTTGTAATAGAGAAAGACTGACTACATTTTTTTACACAGATTTCAACAAAAGACAGTTTATTTTAAAGTCCAAGTTTTCACACTTTCCTGAAAACATATTTTAAGTTGCGATTTACCACCACTGTCATGCTATTGGGCCTGTGATTGGGGATGTGGCCACCACTGCAGTATGCGTCCCTTATTTTTTTGTATTAAAAGTGGTAACCCTAGTTCCTAGGCCGCTCTGCCTTACATTCACAAATCAATAACAATTATACTCTCACATAAAATCATTAACTACGTCATTCATAGAGGTGTTCTAACCTAATTGGTTAAAACACAGATAGACTTGGAAAATTCCCACGTGGGGTGCGTGCGTACAATTCTGAACAAAACCTCAAGCATAAACGTCAGACATCCACCAGACTGTTTAGAGCTGACTCCAGACCTGTTAAACGGTTCCACAATCAAATAGAACACATACTCTTAAAGTACAAACTGTTTCTTACCCAAGGCTGTGTACTCTCAGCCGTCTTTATCAAAACTGGTTAAAAGCCGGTGTAATCTACATTCAGGCAGTTATATCCTCACTACACAAAGTCTATCTTGAATAAAAAGTAGAATCACTTTAAAAGAATTAACCGTAAAAATAGCAAAATCACTTTAGACATTTTAGATAGTATTAACTCATAGAAATAACTATAGAAACAGTTGCTTCCAGTCTTCAGCCCTTCAGTTACAATCGAGGTCTCCGTGACCTCTGACCTAGTTTGGTGGCTCCTGAAAATAGTTACAAAAAGACAGGCAGATGCACTGAACATTCTTATATTAAGCAATGTGTTAACTTTATATTTCAATAATCGTATTTGATAAAAAAGAGAAACACGATGATGAGAAAAGGAAAAATGTTGATCCATGCTGAGACTGATTGGAAGGTAGAAATCCGAATCCTTCATATCTTTGAGTAATGGATGTTGTATTTTCACAGTATCAGCTCTGAATTGGCTTTCTGATTGTTTTATTGTGTAATTTGCAAAATACAATTTTACCTGACAAATAAAATGTTAAGTTTTGACTCATTCTGAATTCTCCTGAAATCTTTTTATATCCAGTGGATTAAGTAGAGTCTGCGCTACCTTTATGATTCGACATGATTAGACTTTTGATTTTAAAGGCACATTTGACTGTACGGAGAAGTGTGGCACGACAGCATGGAGATCTTTAATCATCTAATCACTGATTTTTAGCAAGTTGCATGGGATTGGCTAAATTGACTTTTTTTTTAAGGATGAGTGGGCAGTTTGCAACCAGTCTATTTGAATATTAGTTAATCTTGCACCCTCTGACTAACTTCAGAGTGTCGACATACTGTCCGTGGGAAGACATGCAAAACTGGGGCATTAAACTCTGATCGGCGTTTGGTCCCTAATGAACGTACAACTGAAGAGTAAAGAATCCGATTTAAATCAAAACTCTAAATTAAGTCATAAATGATGAATGTGATGTGTATTTCTAATTGTAAGAACAGTCTACAATTTACAACACTTAAAATTGGAGTCAGATTAAATTCTGAGCTAAAAAACGAATATAAATAAATTCTAATAAATAACAAAATTCTTTTCAGAAGCACTAGAAAAGGCTTCCATGCATTTAACCTTCAACCATACTGTTAGTTTCATCATTGGGCTACTAGATGAACTTCTACACTTTTTAAATCTGTGTCTTATCAATATGACCAAAATGACTTTTATGATCAATTATGTAAGAAACTGAAAACTGGACTGACATTTTCAGTTTACTATAACTTCTATGTTAAGTGTCTTTTGGCACAATTTACATTGTACATTGTAGCCAATGTTTCCAGTGTCTTTTCACTTTTCAGCTTTTGATGAGAGTTTTTAAGACTTTATGAAAACTAATGTTTAATTTTTATTTATTTCAGAGCTAATTGAAGATAATGAAATGAGGAAAGAGGAGGAACATGTCAAAATTGAGGAAAAAACTAATTTACAGACTGAAGGTATTTTGAAAAGGAAAGACAGGAATCGTTTCACCTGCACGCAGTGTGGAAAGAGTTTTGGAAGAAAAGGCAATCTTAATATTCACATCATGATCCACACTGGAGAGAAACCATTCACATGCACCCAGTGTGGGAAGAGTTTCAGCCAATCATCATCCCTTAATCTACACATGAAGATCCACACTGGAAAGAAACCATTCACTTGCACTCAGTGTGGGAGGAGTTTCAGCCAATCATCATCCCTTAATCTACACATGAAGATCCACACTGGAGAGAAACCATTCACATGCACTCAGTGTGGGAAGAGTTTCAGCCAATCATCAAACTTAGATCTACACATGAGGATCCACACTGGAGAGAAACCATTCCCTTGCACTCAGTGTGGGAGGAGTTTCAGCCAATCATCATCTCTTAATCTACACATGATGAGCCACACTGGAGAGAAACAATTCACTTGCACTCAGTGTGGGAGGAGTTTTAGCCAATCATCAAACTTTAATAAACACATGAGGATCCACACTGGAGAGAAACCTTTCACATGCACCCAGTGTGGGAAGAGTTTCAGCCAATCAACAAACTTTAATCTACACATGACGAGCCACACTGGAGAGAGACCGTTCACATGCACTCAGTGTGGGAAGAGTTTTAAATGCTCATCACACCTTAATCAACACATGAGGATCCACACTGGAGAGAGACCATTCTCATGTACTCAGTGTGGGAAGAGTTTCAGCCACTCATCACACCTTAATCAACACATGAGAATCCACACCGGAGAGAAACCATTCACTTGCACTCAGTGTGGGAAGAGTTTCAGCCAATCAGCCAACTTTAATCAACACATGAGAATCCACACCGGAGAGAAACCATTCACTTGCACTCAGTGTGGGAAGAGTTTCAGCCAATCATCATCCCTTAATCTACACATGATGAACCACACTGGAGAGAAACCATTCACTTGCACTCAGTGTGGGAAGAGTTTCAGCCAATCATCATCCCTTAATCTACACATGAGGATCCACACTGGAGAGAAACCATTCACATGCACCCAGTGTGGGAAGAGTTTCAGCCAATCACCATCCCTTAATCTACACATGACGAGCCACACTGGAGAGAGACCATTCACATGCACTCGGTGTGGGAAGAGTTTTAAATGCTCATCACACCTTAATCAACACATGAGGATCCATAGTGGAGAGAAACCATTCACTTGCACTTAAGCTGTGGTCACACTGGACTTTTCTCTCCATAGACTTCCATTTATGTGCACGCGAATGCATCAGACCGAAAACACAAATTCGTGCATCAAGTTTCACAGTTCACTGCGTTGCAAAGTTCAAGCTTGGTGAACGCTGACCTGCAAAATTGCATCACTTGACTGTGTGAGACCAATCGAAGTTCAAAACATGACCTCCCTGGACAGCAAATTAAATAATGGACCAATCGCTCACTTTTTTAATGTCTAATCATCTTGTTTAATTCCGCCCCTTTTCGCAGCGCCGTACAACAGAATTTTGCAAGCTCAAACACTAGTGTGACCGCAGCTTCGGTGTGGGATGAGTTTCAGCAACTCATCAGACCTTAATAAACACATGAAGACCCACACTGGAGAGAAGCCATTCACATGTACTCAGTGTGGAAAGAGTTTCAACCGATCAGCAAACCTTAATGAACACATGAAAATCCACACTGGTGTGAAAGAGTTTATGTGCTTCAGTGTGAGAAGACTTTTATTACAGCTCCAAAATTGAAACCGCACCAGACAATTCACACTGGAGAGACGGTACAAGTGTTCACACTGTGACAAGAAGTTTAATCAGTTAACATATCTGAAACACACTGGAGAAAAACTGTACAGATGTCTGATCAGTGTCTACAGAGTTTCGCTTATTCGGTGCAGCTTAAGAAACACATGGACAAAAAGTTGCACACAAGACATGAATGCAGCAAAATATTTTCTCATGTGCACAGGATGTTGCATGTTTGAATAATGGTTGAAAGGGCTGAGTGACGGTATACTGTTTTCCAACACTTCTACACTGCAGTAGGTGGGGTTGTAAATGTGGACTGTTAGTTTGCAGTATAACATGGCCTCAAGTTCAGAAAGCCCATTAAATTGTCCTGTGTTGCATCTTTTATTAGTAAAGTTTCTTTACTTTAAGGTTCAAGATTTTTTCTAGTTTACTACATTTACTTGTTTCAGTAGAATATAAACTTGATGAATATTTTATGATTTAGGTAGAGTGACAGGAATTAAGTTTTACATTATTAATACAGTGTGATGATCCCAAGACTCCAGATTGGAGTATGTGGTAAATCCTGATTGGATGCCTGCATTACTTATCAATGGGTATATAAAAGTTGTAGCTAGCTACTCCGGGACGCTGTGGCTACTCGGGAGTTTATGTCAAGACCTGTCATCTCATTGACTCTTTAACCTTATGGTTTTGTTTTGCATTACTTGTATCATGTAGTTAAAGTGTTGTGATTATATCCTAAGGTCTTTATCTTCATTATTATCCCTAGACATTTGTTGGTAGCTTTGATTGATTGTTCTATGAGTGACATTTTATAATAAATAATTTGCATTCAGGCTATTTTGTTGGCTCATCTTTCTTTTATGTTGCGACTCAAACGAGCGGGTCATAACACTTTGCAAATAGTGTCCGGTTTTATCCGAGATCTTGTCCTTTCGGTCATGACCATAGGTGTGAGCAGGAACCTAGATTGAGCGGTAAATTCAGAACATTGCCTTTCGTCTTAGCTCCTTCACCACAACAGACAATCACATCAACTGCATTACTGCTGCCGATGCACTGAACCATCTTTTAATCTCACATTCCATTCCTCATAAAAAAATTGCAGATATTTGAACTCCGTCTGGGGTAAGGACTCTCCTTTAAACTGGAGATGGCTACCTTTTTTCAGTCAAGAATCATGGTTTCTGATTTAGATGTGCTGTTTCTTTCCCTGCCATGTCACACTCAGCAGCAAACTGTCCCACTGCATGCCGAAGGTCCATGTCCTATGAAGCCATAAGGAACAACATTATCTGCAAATGGCAGAGACGGTCTTAGCCTGCACCTAAAATTCTGTCAGTAAAAATTATTACATCTGATATCAGCCCCAAAAAAAACACATTTACAAAATAAAATAAATGGATGGATAGATAGACATTGTAGTGGTGGTAGGATAACTTGTTCAACCCTAAACCAAGATGGAGCTCTCTCAGGAGGGATGGACCAGTGTGCGAGATGTCTCAGACTAAAGGCGTAATAATGAAATAAATACTCAGGAAGCCCCAACTCCTTTTTATCAACTGTATCAAATTTTATCAAATGTACTCCTATGCAACCAAGGAGGCTTATTGTTCCAGTGAAATTAATTGACTAAATTATCAAACTGTTTTAAATATTGTAAAGAAATATTTACAGGGATATACTGAAGTAGAGAAGTAACTTTAGGAAGGCAATTCATGTTAAGTATGATAGTTTGTTATTTTGAGTACATCAGAGCAGTGGTTCTCAATTCTGGTGGTTGTGCAAAATTAGTTGATTGACAGTCCCAAATTAATTTTAGCTCTTATTGCTAGATCTTAGAATCACACCTGAGAAACCACAAATGCAGAGATTTGGCTTATCTTTAACTGCTTAAGATCAATTTGCACCAGATCAGCAAGAGACAACATTTGTTTGAAATTCCTTAGCCGACTGGCCTCAACAATACACAGCGTTCCTGATTGGTTGGTGACTCCGCTTCAGTGACATCCTTGGGATTCACTTGCTTGTAAGTGGACGTTGTCCTGGGTTACTGGGGTGATAGGGAGTCACTCTGCTGCGCTGTGTTTCACGGAAACCTGGCTAAACGAAGCCATTCCGGACAGCGCATTACACCTACCGGACTTTCAGCTGTACAGAGCAGATTGGGATACGGAGTCATCAGGCAAAACGCGTGGTGGTGGGACATGCTTTTACATCAACAGAAGGTGGTGTACGGATGTAACTCTGTTCAAGAAGATGTGCTGTCCTGATGTGGAAGTGCTTTTTATTAACTGTCAGCCGTTTTATTCACCAAGAGAGTTTTCCTCATTCATTCTCATCTGTGTTTACATTCTACCACAAACACACATGAGTACTGCACTGCAACAGCTGGCTGATCTGATCTGATCACAGAGACAGAACAACAACACCTGGACTCTGTTTTTATCATTGTTGGTGACTTTAATCGGGCAAAACTCACACATGAGCTGCCTAACTTCAAACAGCACATTACATGCCCACCAGAGACAATAACATTTTGGAATAGTGCTACACCACAATAAAGGATGCATATCGCTCCATCACCAGAGCAGCTCTAGGACTCTCCGACCACTGCCTGGTTCATCTTATACCAACTTACAGGCAAAAACTTAAACCAATATTAAGGTCTGTTAATAGATGGACCAACGACACAGAGCTTACAAGCCTGTTTTGAATGCACTGACTGGAGTGTTTTTGAAGCTGCAGCCACAGACCTGGACGAGCTCACAGAGACTGTAACATCATACATCAGTTTCTGTGAGGAGTTATGCATCCCTACCAGGACCTACTTGTCATTTAACAATGATAAACCATGGTTCACACCAAAACTCAGACAGCTTCATCAGGCCAAAGAGGATGCCTACAGGAGTGGGGACAAAATATTGTACAATCAGGACAGGAACACACTGACAAAGGAGATTGGTGTGGCTAAGAAGAGGAAGTAAAAAAATTGATTGGAACAACAAACCCTCATTTGGGGGATGGTATGTCTTTCCATCCAGCTTTTGAAATGACTAAGTCCATTTGAGGTGTGGTGGGTCTTTGTAAGGTCCAGATGGCCAGTGGCGATGCTCACCGGTGGAGTTGATTAGACCCAGGCCCCAGCCCACCAAGCCATGCCTGACGGGAGACCGCCTTTCCGGGACGTCCCGCGCCTGGAGGAATGTGTCCGACAGCAATGAATTCTGACCTGCCATCAGGTTTTCGGAGAAGGCGAAAAAATGTGGACTTCGGCTATGACGGTTTCGCGCCTGGACCAGTCCGCTGACGGATAGGAGCTCGTTTGATGCCCCATGGGTTAGGCCCTCGCCCGGCACAACCCCAACACTGGTGGGTCGGCCTCTATGGGTGTGGTTGGTTCCTCCCTGCCTCGGGCGGGCTTTGAGGGGACCGTGGGGGGGGGGTGTCCCTCCGCACACAACCCCCTCCCCTTTCCCTGTGGGAGAAAAAACTCAAATGGCTCGTCTGGTTTTGACCTAGAGCATGTCCGCCGCTCTGCCCGCCCACCTGACCCCCTGTGCTTTGCCCCCCCCCCCCCCCCCCCCCCCCCCTGCTGATTCTCAGTCCGGGCCCCCCTCGCCCTGGAAAAGGGCTGGGGATGGTTGGTGAGCTCGGTAGAGTCTCCAGCGTGGTGAATCGAGCCCAGGGGCCGCGTGGGCTACGGGCTGGCACCGGCTCCAGCCCCTGTGTGTGCGTGACCAGTGCTGCCGCTCCCGCCCGTCCGCAAGCTCGCCCACCTCTTCGGGTTTATCCTTGCTGGCCCTTGGCGGTCCTCCCTGCTCCACCAGTCCCCTCTCCCCCGGGGGTGTGTGGGGGTGGGTGGTGGTGGAGGGTGGGCGCTAGTAGTCTCCAGCGAGGTGAAACAAGCCAGGGTCAGTGGTGTCCTTGATGGTTGTGGTTCATGATGCGGGGAGCCCTGAAAAAGTGCGTGTTCGATGGGGTTCTACGGAACCGCTTTGAAAATGGGAAAAGCCGTGCAAAAAGCCCCCATGGCTGGTGCAGTTCAAGCTGCCCAAAACGGTGCGTGTTCGACGGGATTCATGCCATCCCTTTGTGTGGGAAAAGGGAAATAAAAAGCAATGCAAAAAGCCCCCGCGGCTGGCGCAGTTCAAGCTGCCCAAAACAGTGCGTGTTCGACGGGGCTTATGCCATTCCTTTGTGTGGGAAAATGGAAATAAAAAGCAGCGCAAAAAAGTCCCCGCTGCTGGCACAGTAAAGCTGCCTGAAACGGTGCCTTGATATACCAAAAGTCGTAAAAACTGCTTCTAAATATACATGCGTGGGACCAAAGTGATCTCGAAAGTATCGGTTTTACACCCCTGGTGCGGCTACGGGGTGTTTTCCTCTTTAAGAGGGGGGGTCACCAGTGTCAATGACGCGGAAGTGGACGCCTCGTCCGCCATCTTTTAAACCGCTCCACGCGTCGTGTGGTTCTCTTTCCCTCCAGCCTTGGTCTTGGACTGTCATGGCCGAATGTGCACTCTGCTTCAATGTCTAACGCCGCACCTGTCCGCGGTCCACAAGGTGTCAAACTCGGACGAGAAGAAGCTTTTGCTGGCGCTCGCTGCTGGCTGCGTGGACACGCGGAAGATGGTATGCCCGGTGGCCGGCTGTCGAAGAACGCCGGCCCGCCTAGACAGACACCTGAAGCAGCACGCCAAGCTCTCCGTCTCGGCCAGGAAAGAGGCCATGGGGAGAGCGAAGCATCAGAAAGTGGCTCGAGAGTTGCGGTGGTTGCAGTCCACTCAACCGACAGTACCCGTGGTGTCTCAGCTGGAGTCGTCCTCAGAAGAGGAACGGGAACCAGACGGCACGGAATCAGAGCATCCGTGCGCCGACCCCCGCTGCAGGCTCGCTACGGAGTGCATACAGTCCCAGCTTTCAGACCTCCGCAAGCAGGTGGACAAGGTGAGGTCCACCCAGCTCGTATTCGCCCGCCGCTATCGAGAGTTGAGGATGGGGGAAGAGGGGAGGAAGAGGAGGCGGGCAAGGTCGTCTCCTGCACCACCGGCACCATCCCCCTGCAAACCTGCTTTTGGAAGAGTTCGAGGGTTTCCAATTGGGAAGCGAGCCCACCGGCCGTCTACGAAACAACGTAGCCTCCAAACTGGTGAGGGTCAAGGCCTTCCTAGGCTACATGGCGAAAGGCCATCCGGACCCAGAAACCTTGTCTTTTCTCAACCAGCCGGCGCGCATCCGAGCCTGGTCCGCTCTGCTGGGCCAAACGGGCATGGCTGAACCCACAAGACAACACTACCTGAAGACCGTCGCGCAGTTCCTAGATTATCCCTCTGAAACCCCACCGGCCTCCTGCCGCCTCTCCAGCACCACCCTGGTGCTGATTCGCAGGGAGGTTCGAGCTCTCATTTGCGGCATACGCCGCCACGTCGTGGTCCACGAGGTAAGAACCAAGCAGGCGAAAGAAGGCCAACTGATCTCCAAAGCCACCCTGCTATGCTGTCACCAGACCGCTGGAGGAAAAATCCCTGCCCGAGTGTTCGGTTCCACCACCACTTGTGGAAATGCTGACCTTTCCGTTCTTCCCTCTTCTGCTCCGGGGCACCAGCAGTTCTTGGTCAAACGAGCCACGTCAGTGTACCCCCCTTAACCCCCGAACAGGGAAGGGGGGTACGCTGACGTGGCTCGTTTGACCGAGAGCTGCTGGTGCCCCGGAGCAGAGATTATCTTTTTGCCTTTGCCTTGCGGCTATTGCTAAGTTAAACCATTCGTGGTGTAACAAGGTATGTTGGAAAAGTCTAATCCCTCTAGTAACTTACTGCCTTCCATCAGATGGCTTCGAGTCCAACCCAGACACCAGGCAGCAGTGGCGCTTCCATGGTTTTCTGACCATAAGACAAACAGAACCTTCGGCGCGGCCCAGTTGTCTCTCAACAAGGAAGAATACAGCTGGTTCCAGAGGTTCTTGCAGCTGCGGGCTAGCCTCCCCGAGGGGAGCCAGGCCTATTTTTTTTTTTTTTTTTTACTTCCAGAGCCAGTCCCTGTCGAACCCTGAACAAATATTTTCAATCTGCGTGGACCAGCATGGGGCTTCCCGGCAAGAACACCTTCACTGACGTCCGCACTGCCATCGCGACGCACGTGAGTATCTATGCAGTGCCCCCCCGTGACCCCCATGACTGCCAGCGGCTTTGACCCCAAAATTCATGTGTCATGACACTTCAACCTCAGATAAGTTCTACGCACTTCACCTCGGCCCTCTCCAAGCACGTGAGCACCGCAGACTCTTCGAGAGGGCCTTGGTGGAGGAGGAGGAGGCAGCGGGCAGAGAATGCCACTCAAGGAAGGGGCACAAGAGGACAGAGAGTCCCGGGTCACCCCTGGTAAATCAGTTCCTTTTTGGCATGGACCTCAACAGAGGGACGTGTGGTGTTAGCTAACTGGCCTTTTCTCTTTTTCAGGAGGGAACTAGTGTAGTGGAAAGTTGCGCTGGATCTTGACAAACATCTTCTAGGTTTCAAAAAAGAGGCTGAGGTCTTCGAAGTTCTCAAGTTGAAGCAGTTTATTGTTACAGCAGAGATGGTCGATCGAGCTCTCTCCCACTCAATGTCCAAAAACCCACAGTTTATATACAGTTTCTTATCCATAGGTATCATGAGATATTATTTAACATCACCCTATTCCCGGCTCCAATAGGATCCTAGCTTTTTAATTAATGGCTGTATGTTTTTCTGTTTTTACATATCTTAAAGGTCACATAGCATGTGCTTACAATCATGTGTTTGCATATGATCATGTTGTTTCCATACTTTCTAAATGATTCTCCTTATGTATGCTATTTTGGCGAGGGTTGTTTTTGTCTTGTTCAACATATACATTGTCTAAATGTATTGCATGCGCTCTGTCATAATGTTCTTACTTTGGCGCATGACCTGCTGTGCTTCAATTGTAAGGCCCTCAATTATAAGGCCCTGCATGTTTGTATGTCTCTTCTGCATCACTTGAATATAGGTCTTTCTATAAGTTTTAACAGTATATTTTAATAGTAATCTATATTTTAATAGTGGCAGATTATATAGTGATTACATAATAAAAGTTCCACTATAAATCCCCCCTCAGGGGCTTTATCAAAAAAGTCCCTTTCCTAAATCCCTCGCTGAAGTGCAACTTAAGAATCTAACATTTCGCTCAGTTTTTAACGTTCTTGTGCAACCAAAAAATTGCCCAACTACATCCTTATCAATTGTCAGCATCCTTGCGCCGCACTTCAGAGGAGAAATGGAACCAAACATCTCCCTCCACTTTTGGCTTTAGAAGGAGTAAAAGATCCCGCTCTCCCTAACTAAATACTTTCTTGGGGAGTTCAACACTCAACAATTGTTAGTCATGTTAAAACATATGCTTTGTCAGCTTTGCTCACAGCAGTGGTTATATAACATATATACTTGATTAATCAACACACAAAAGAAAATCTCAATATTTGCAGAACATTCATAGCGCCTGTAAAAGAACTATATCTGATGTTTCTTCCCACGTCGCCAGAGGTACTTCTGAGTACTGTCTGGTGTTGGTGCAGACAGTGAGGTTTTAAACCTCCAGTAGATTCTGCTCTTCTTCTCCTTTGTTGCTGGATACTGGAGTGTCCCTTGACCCGTAGTCATCTTCCCTCTTTCCTCGTGTACATCTGATATCAGCTCCGGCAGCTTCGATGAACTCCTATATACACAGAATTTTATACTAGTAAACGGGTCTAAAAATGATTACACAATCTTTCAGTTCAGTCCATTCTATTTGCATTTTCCTGTATTAAGGTGAAGCCTTGCTTAAAACCATTCTCTTTGGGATTTAAAGCCTTTATGAAATAGTAAAAAGCTAAAGAATTATATTATTATTATTTTTAAAACCTTAAAGATGAAAGACATTTAGGGTAGTAATTGTTCTCAAAACTCATCCAACTGTTCCAAATCTGGCCCAAGAACTTCATAGACATGGTCTCTGCAGTCATGCACAGTTCTATTAACTCGCACATCGACCATCTGTTTGGCAGCAGCTTTAGCTATTGATCTGAGAAGAGGGATAACACAACAAAAAAGAATAAAAACAAATATAGCAATTCTTTTGAATATTCCAATCTTAATTATTGTCCAATCGCAACTATTGTCCTAATGATCCATACATGGAGGCAAACTAGTCACTAAAGTTCTTATCCTCTCCAGCGTTCTCTTTTACTTCTTTCCTCAGATTTTCCAATTTTCGCATGGCTTCAGTGAAAGATCCACCTAAGGTGGTATTATTTGGAATATAGGAGCAGCAAAGGGTGCAGTGATTTACCAAGCCATTTTATTTGTTAGGGCCAATTATTCTCCCAATACTTTAACGTCATCATTTGTGTCATTTATAAATCTTTGTTGGTTGTAATAAATGTAGTTAATCCACTGTAAAAATTGTCATTGCAATTATCCACACTATTATTGTTATGGGAAGCAGACGGACAAGGAAGGTGAGTGAATTATTAACAATGTTTATTTTCAACACATGAGCACATAAGGAGAACGGAGGAGAAGTGAGTGTAGTCCGGTTGTGCGGATGATCCTTGGTGGCAGGCTGGATGACTGATACTGAGGGAGACCGAATGCTTGCGGGGAAGACAGACTGATGACAAACACAAGGCAGACAGGACACCGGGAACACTGGACGAACTAGGAGAGACAGAGAGCAGATAAGTACAATATACTGAGATAGAGTGTTAGTGATTACCAGGAGGTGTTCACTCAGAGTCCGCTTCGTAGGAACGAGACCGGACACTGAGTGAAGTGAGGTGTGTGCTTATATAGTGACTATGAGTGATTGGGTGCAGCTGTGTGTGGTTAATACTCAGGTGACGGTGATCGTTGAGTGATGCTGGTGGAAGAGCCTGGCCAATCCGTGACATTACCCCCCTCCCCAGGGCCCGCTCCTGAGGGCCTATACCTCCGACGCCGTGGTGGTCTACCACGTCCACGAGGTGCTGGAAACTCGGGGTGATTGGAGTGGAACTCTTCCATAAGTGCAGGATCTAATATATCTGATCTGGGGACCCAAGATCTCTCCTCCGGACCGTATCCCTCCCAGTCGACAAGATATTCCAGCTGACCACCACGACGTCGGGACCGCAGAAGGTCCTTGATCTTGTAAATGGATCCGACTTCCGACATCAGTGGGGGAGGAGGTTCCTCTTCATGGCCAGGCTCTGTGGAAGGAATCAGAGGGTCGTGAAAGGGTTTGAGGAGTGAAACATGGAATGTGGGGTGGATCCTATATTGTGGTGGTAACTGTAACTTAAACGTGACGGGGTTGACCTGCTCCAGGATGGTGAAGGGACCAACAAATCTGGGACTAAGTTTTCGGGAGGGCAGTCGCAAGCGGATGTCTCTGGTGGAGAGCCAAACTTTCTGCCCCGGCGCATAGCTTGGACCTGGGATCCTCCTCTTGTCGGAGACCTCCTTGGCTCTGCGAACTGCCCTCTGGAGATGGTGATGAGCATCGTCCCAGACCCTCTCGCTCTCCCGGAACCAGTAATCCACTGCGGGGACATCAGAAGGTTCGCCATCCCAGGGAAAGAGTGGGGGTTGGAAGCCCAGAATACACTGGAATGGCGTAAGTCCGGTGGTAGGTTGCCGCAGGGAATTCTGGGCGTATTCCGCCCAGCCCAGAAACTGGTTCCAGGAGTTTTGATGACCGTGACAGAATGTTCTGAGGAACCGCCCCACTTCTTGGATTTTCCTCTCTGTCTGGCCGTTGGTCTGTGGATGATAGCCAGACGAGAGGCTGACGGTCACACCTAGGAGTCTGAAGAAGGCTTTCCATAGTCTGGAGATGAACTGGGGTCCTCTGTCCGAGACTATGTCCTCAGGTAATCCAAAGCATCGGAAGACATGGTTGAATAGGGTTTCGGCGGTTTCCAGGGCTGTGGGCAGACCCTTCAGGGGAATCAGACGGCAGAACTTGGAAAATCGATCGACAATGACTAAAATGCAGGTATTACCTTCAGATGATGGTAGATCTGTCATGAAGTCAACTCCTAGGTGTGACCAGGGGCGGTTTGGGATGGGCAAGGGATGGAGTTTACCTGCAGGTAGATGGCGAGGACTCTTTGACATAGCGCACTCTCTACAGCCTTGAACGTATCTCCTCACATCCCTCGCCATGTGCGGCCACCAAAAGCGTTGGGATAGCAACGAGAGGGTGTTGTTGGTCCCGGGATGCCCTGTGCCCAAAGATGTATGGGTGGAATGAATCAGATCTACCCGTTGGTTTTCAGGAATGAAGCGACGATTGGGGGGACAGCCCGGCGGAGTCCTGGATTCGGGAGTGGCGATGACTGTAGGAGCGGACCAGGTGATTGGACAGACCGTGATCTGTTCTGGGAGGATTCTGGCTGGGGTCTCCATGATTTCCGGCTGATCATATATACGGGAAAGTGCGTCCGCTCGGATGTTCTTTGACCCAGGTCGGTAAGATATGGAGAATTGGAATCGGGAGAAGAACAGGGACCATCGGGCCTGACGAGGACAGAGTCTTTTGGCTTCCTTGAGGTACTGGAGATTCTTATGGTCTGTAATCACCTGGAAAGGATGTTTGGCTCCCTCCAGCCAGTGTCGCCATTCTTCCAGGGCAAGCTTGATAGCCAATAGCTCTCGGTTTCCGATGTCATAGTTTCTCTCCGCCGGGCTGAGCTTCCTCGAGAAATAGGCGCATGGATGGAGTAATGATGGTGTACCTTGATGTTGAGACAGGATGGCTCCCACTCCAGTTGTCGAGGCATCTACCTCGACCACGAACGGGATTTCAGGATCGGGGTGAGTCAGGAGTGGAGCTTGAGTGAAGGATTGTTTGAGGGTTTGGAAGGCTGCATCGGCTTCGGGAGGCCAGGAGAGTTTCTTGGGGTGGTTTTTGAGTAGGTTGGTCAGCGGAGCGGTAATGAGACTGTAGTTGTGGATGAATCGTCTATAGAAATTGGCAAATCCTAGAAATCGCTGGAGTTCTTTAATGGTTGTTGGTTTTGGCCAGGAGACAACGGCAGTCACCTTCCCCTCGTCCATGCGAACCCCTTTCTGATCAATAATGTACCCCAAGAACTGAACAGACGGTAGGTGGAAGGAGCATTTTTCAGCCTTGAGGTACAATTGATGGTCTCTGAGGGTTTGTAGGACCTCCGCAACGTGGTGGCGGTGTTCGGCCTCACTCCGGGAGTAAATCAGGATGTCATCAATATAGACTATGACGGAGATATGGAGGAACTCCCGGAGGACTTCGTGAATGAAGTTCTGGAATACGGAGGGGGCGTTGACCAGACCATAGGGCATGACCAGGTATTCGTAGTGTCCTGTAGGGGTCACAAACGCCGTCTTCCACTCGTCCCCCTCACGTATTCTGACCAGATTGTAGGCGCTGCGGAGGTCCAACTTCGTGAAAATCTTGGCGGATCGTAGTTGTTCCAGGGCCGCAGGGACGAGAGGAAGGGGATACCGGAACTTAATTGTTCCTTGATTCAGAACTCGGTAATCGATGCAAGGACGCAGCCCTCCATCCTTCTTGGCCACAAAGAAAAAGCTTGAGGCAGCGGGTGACGTGGACTGGCGGATATACCCCTGACTCAGTGCTTCCTGAATATACTCCTCCATGGCCTTATTTTCCGGAAGGGACAACGGGTAGATCCTACCTTTGGGCATAGGAGCGTCTGGCAGCAGGTCTATGGCGCAGTCCCATGGCCGATGTGGAGGTAGCTGGGAAGCTCTCTTGGGGCAAAAAACGTCTTCAAATGCGGAGTAGATCTTCGGGATTTGAATGGATCGTTTATTGACTGGGCTTTCGACAGACGTGACATAGATGGTAAGTGGTTTCTGAAGTTGAACAGGTAGGTCGGGAAAACATCTGGTTTTGCAGTCTTCACCCCATTTCTTTATTTCTCCTGTGCCCCAAGAGAGGATGGGATCGTGCTTCACCAGCCACGGGCGCCCTAAAATGATGTCCATGGATGCACCCTCCAGAACCAGAAATTGGATCTCCTCCTTGTGGAGCAATCCCACTTGGAGATAGATAGGCTCACATTTGCGATGGATACGTGCCTGGGAATGGATTGCGTTGGTTATGGGTTGGATCTGGTAGACGTGCGTCGAGGCTTCGGTGTTAAGATGGAGCTGGCGACAGAGGGCGTACGAGATGAAATTTCCAGCTGACCCGGAGTCGATGAGGGCCGTGACTGAAACAGATATAGAAGGGGTAGTTAACTGGACATTGGTGGTGAGAGGATGCATTTTTTCAATGGGAGAACTGAATACACTCACCAAAGGACGTGCTGGACGAATGGGACAGTCCAGCCTGACATGTCCTTCGGCACCACAGTACAGACATAGACCCCGGGTCAGCCTCCTCTGTCGCTCAGTGATGGTGAGTCTACCAGATTCCACGATCATTGGTTCAGGTTCTGGAGGGACTGCTGGCTCTGGCGAACGGAGGAGTGCTTGGGGAACAGGTGGAAGATCGTGCTGGTAGGCCCTCAGACGATCGGAACAGCGGAGGGATTGTTGGATGAATTTCTCCAACCCCAAGGTATCGTCGAGGGCTGCTAGCTGTAGTCGGAGGCTGGGCTCCAGTCCGAGCCGGTAGGTGGTGAGGAGAGATCGCTCATTCCATCCGCTAGCAGCAGCCAGAGTACGGAACCGGAGCGCATAATCCTGAGTGGACATGGCTCCCTGTTTGAGATGGTATAACTGTTCTCCAGCTGCTACTTCTGCATCTGCGCGACCAAAAACCTCCTTAAAGTACTTGGTGAAAGCTTGAATGGAGCTGGTTACCGGCCCAGACTGTTGCCAAATGGTTTCTGCCCACCGAAGAGCCGGTCCAGAGAGAAGGGAGATGATGAATGCGATTTTGGACCGATCTGTGGGATATAACTCAGGTTGCATGGTGAATATGAGAGAACATTGCAAAAGAAATCCATTGCACTCCTCCGCCCCGCCAGAGTAGGGCGCTGGTCGAGCCATGGGACTGGATGAGTGGGTGGACGGTGAAGAAGTGCTCGGTGCTGGTGGTGCTTCGGGAAGTGGAGTAGATGACAATAACACTCTCTTCATTGAGTCCACCAACTCTTGAATGGGATCGTGAGTGCTCATGCTGTTGATTGTAGTGGTCCGGTCTTCTGTTATGGGAAGCAGACGGACAAGGAAGGTGAGTGAATTATTAACAATGTTTATTTTCAACACATGAGCACATAAGGAGAACGGAGGAGAAGTGAGTGTAGTCCGGTTGTGCGGATGATCCTTGGTGGCAGGCTGGATGACTGATACTGAGGGAGACCGAATGCACACACCAGAGGGCTTGCGGGGAAGACAGACTGATGACAAACACAAGGCAGACAGGACACCGGGAACACTGGACGAACTAGGAGAGACAGAGAGCAGATAAGTACAATATACTGAGATAGAGTGTTAGTGATTACCAGGAGGTGTTCACTCAGAGTCCGCTTCGTAGGAACGAGACCGGACACTGAGTGAAGTGAGGTGTGTGCTTATATAGTGACTATGAGTGATTGGGTGCAGCTGTGTGTGGTTAATACTCAGGTGACGGTGATCGTTGAGTGATGCTGGTGGAAGAGCCTGGCCAATCCGTGACAATTATAGAGTCAAGTCCTTCTTTTGCTATATCTCTAGTTTTAAACTCATCTGGTATTACACTAGGTTGGCCATTGTGAACTTCTAAGTCAGGTGTATATTGTCACTTAATTCATTGCTTCCAATTCTGCTGTCTTTTTATGTCATTTTGCTCTTCGACTCAATCAGTTATTATCACTTCCTGTATTAGTTTAACTCTAGTACAAATCCCTTTCCATTTCAATGGAATGATGAGGTGTAATATTCCCCTTCCATAGATCCAGTAGTAGTCTGCTATTTGTTCATATTGTTGTATTAAGGGAAATCATCTTGGCAATTGGACATTTTGTCCAGTGCAATTACCAAGTGTGCTGTTAGCCGTCCTATCGCCTTTTTCTAAAACTGGCAACATTATATTCTTTATTGTAGCTGTAGCCATTTGGAAGGTTTGCATATAAACATTTTCTTTTCCCCACATTTGTCAGTCAAATGCCAAATTATTGCACAATTTCCTTTTAAATTTTCTCACATTTGTCGATCCACTTGTTTGGTTATAACATTCATATTCTAATTTCTTATTGCATATTTGTGGGAATCTCTCTTGTTGTTGCTTGAACTTTAATGTTCATTTCTTTGCTTTCTTTTTTCAACCTACCATTGTTCTCTAATGTAAATTTGGTGCTTCCTATAATATCAAGACATTGGGCCTGGCAAAATGGGCAGTCACAGTACAGTATACTGAATTTTGCACAATGTTTATAAACATAAAAATTTACAACCACTATAAGCTTTTTCAAAAGTGTTTGTAAACATATTGGGCAATTGAATATTTGTAATTTTCTAACTGTATTTTGCCCAACAATACCAATCATTGTTATTAGCTTCTTTTAAGAGCTGATCATCTGAGATCTGGTCATAGTCAATTTCTTTTAAATTGCATATCATTTTGATTTTCATACATATCCTTTGGGTCAATATTTTTCTTCAGACGATTGTTCTTTACCTTCATTTTGTTGTGGGATATTCACCCCTGTCCAAGAAAATTAAGAAGTCAATTGTTGGATACTCTTGTCTGACTCCATCAGACTGGGATAATCCTTTACCTTTGGAGAAGTTACCTCTAGGCTTTCACTCATCTTTATTTGCATCATCATCATCAGCAGCAGGAACATCTTCCTTCTGTCGTTCACTGTTCTGTTCCTGTGAATGAATAGCTTCATACATGGCAGTTAGTTTTTCTTATAAAACAAAATTCTTATTTGCCAATGTATTAGACAGGACATTAGCGTTCCATGCAGTGTTAAGTTCCTGTTTCTGTTAGTGTACATGTGAAAGCTCATTAAAGCATCTGTTTACACATCAGTCTAGTTTAATAATCCAAACTTAATCAAGTTTAGCATTTTCACATATTTTTAAAAAGAGCTTTGGCCCTAATGGATCTTCTTGTAGCTTTTGACCAGTCCTTGTGATTGTGCATGATAATTTCACTCTAGCCTTTGATTTATTCTTAATTAACAGTACTTCTTCAACATTTTTATTTATTTGTTTGCTTATTCATTTAATCACTTATTTAGCTATTTTTAATTTACTTTAATTACTCTAAATACTTTATAAATGCACATCCATTATTTGAAATTATTTCTGATGTTATTCCAGATGTAGAAATCATAGTTTTTCTTATTAGAAATATAATTAATCACCACAACCTGTTTTTAATCCTAACCTGTTAAGTAGTACAAACATGTATTTCTTGCCTTGTACTCATTTTAGTATAACCTCAAAACCCTCACTAAATGCTTGAATGTCACTTAAGGTACTGGTTGCTGTCCCTTTCCTCACATTATATTTAGCACAGATGTAACATGGGCAAAACTCACTAATCACTGCATTTAATAAGGAGACCAATCTCCTTGCTGTTTAATTTTTCCTAATACTTTACCCTTGATCAAAATCATGTGCATCTGCAATAAGTATACTGTACTTAGAAATGCTGTTGGTGCAATTATTCCTTTATGTATAGGCTATAGACTATGTCTTTTCCTCCCTTTCATGCTAGATTGTTCACAGAGATCTGTTTGTTGTTCAATTTTCACAATGTTCTTTAATTGAGATTGTAGCTCTAAAAGCACTATAGGTGACTTACTACCTCACATCCTGTCGCTTATTTACTTTCAAATCTGCTACAGTGTTTTCTTCAATGACAGACTAATTTATCTTTCATCACCTCAAATGCCTTTATTGTATCTGTTTTTCCTGTTAATTCACAACTGTATTTTTGCAGTCTTTCCTGTTTCATACATTTTCTCCAGTGCTGTTTTTTTTTGTAAAATTCTCTGTTCCATCAATGCTAAAATCCTCCCTAAAAGTCATCATATGTTTTCTGTATTTTAACTGAGCTAAGTCTATATGGAGATAATTAAATCAGCTACATGTTGTAACAAACTACTATTCATCATCAGATCTTCAGGCACTTTGTTGTATGTATAATTTTCACCAGCAAATGTAAATACTAATTGGTCCCTACCCTCCTCTGCTAATTACCTAAAATAAGCTGAACAGAAATGAATTACTTAACAATATTTGACATCAGGAGGAACATTTGTTCATAAAATGTAGGAACCTCAGCTGGAAGATTTTCTCTCATTGATTGTTCTTATAGCATATGCTTTTTACCGGCTTTAATGCAGCATAATTAAAAAACTTATTTAAATTAAAATCAAATCTTATTAGTTACATACACAGTCATGCCTGACTTGAAATATAATTTAAATATAAATATCCAATGATTTATTTCATATTATAATCACTAGGTGTTAATAATCCTACTCTCAATAAAACTCCAATATTGTTTTTATAATCATTTCAGCATTTTTCTTATTTTCTGTGCAGATGTGCATCTGGTTTAATTTTAACCCTCACTGTACTGGTTCATTTTCTAATTATAAATTCAAGTCCTGCAATGATAATAATTCTAGTATTTAACACTGCACTTGTTTAAATCATTTAACTTCTGAGCTATTTGTTCATTCAGATGTTGTATTCATTATTGTTTCTCTTTCTCTTGATATTTACTTCTTAAGGCAAGTCCATCATACTGATTGGGTTCACAGCTTTTATGTATTTTTTGTAAAATCACTGAATCTATCTGGTCTGTTTTGCTCTTTTTTTCTCATTAGTCCTCAGATTTACTTCCCAATTTTTCAGTTATATGGCTATATGCGAAACAAACTCTATTATATTTAACCCCTTTTTTCCCCCAAATCATAACTTATTACACATAGAGCTTCTCACTGTTGACTTATTCTAATGTGCTGTTCTTTTTTTCCTTTAATTTCTTCCTGCACTGTAAAAAGTATGACCTAGATCTAACTTATAAAAAGTGAGGCAAGTGGCTGCATCGGACGTTTTAGATTGATACAACTTCCAGTCTTTTTTAAGTATATTAAACACTAAAACATTGCTTAAAACAAATGCAACAAAATTAAGTTGAGCAAACATATATTTTTAAAATTACTCAAGTCAGATAAACTTACTTTTTTTGTTAAACCTAACTTATTTATACATTGCTATATGTTGCCTGTACTTATTTTAATTAGGTATTAAGAACTTTATTATCTAAATAAAATTAACCATGCATATGTCATTTAAAATGAATTCAATTGACTTCTGGCTGTAACCTCAGAAAATAAATCTTCATTTCTATATTCTAAGCACAATATACAGTGATTAAGTAAAAACAGATAAACAGACTTTAAGGTTAATAACAATTAAATAAGAATGGGAAGATGGATTAAAGACCATAACATTTATTCAATGTCAACCAATGTCCCTAAAAGTGACTACAAAACAGGCCATTAATGTGGCTGCACATACACAAATAAAAACATTAATAATGCCAGATCCTATTGAGAAATCATCCAAGACAACTCAGTAAGGAGATCTGCATACTTTGATGATGCATAAGGTCCAGTCCCACAAAGAGTCTCTGATATATGTCAAATAATGTATACAGTTTTGATGGAAGTCGAGGACATCGTTAAGTCCAAACAGGAGCCATCATGCATTTGACAAGTTTGGTAAACCTCTGACAGTCCTATGATTTTCCAAACTGTGTTGGGCTGATGGCAAATTTTTCCTGTGGGCAGCCGCATGCACCTCTGATTCCACACAACTCTATTGGTGGAGAGAAAAAAGAAACAGGAGTTTAGGTGGTTGATACTAAATAATATTAAATAGCTGAATACTAAATATCAAATATCTTAGATAAACTACAAGTGAAGTTACAAAAGTGCAGTGAGAATGATACATGGATGAAAGACCTTAGTTTATCAGTTAAAAATTACCCGTAGTTAAAACAAAAAAAAAAAGTTATATAGGTTATTGTGTACTTATCCCAGGTGTTTTTAAGAATCAAATTCTAAATAAAACTGTGATTTTATTCAGTGTAACAGTGTATGGTGTTTTGGTTGCCTGTCAATCAAGGAATTATTTAAATTTAGGTATTACATTTTCAGTTTATTTTTGCAACTTATAAAGCATAAAAATGTGTATGTAGATTGCATATTAAACAGTTTGAAAATGGTGAATATAAAATCTATAATTTAACTGTCATCTTCGTTTTGCACCAAACTTTGCATAAGTTATAATACAAAATTAAATAAATACATTGCCATTTTACATATTACATTAAGGTTTACAATACATTTTTGCTGAAGCTACATTTAATTTAATTTTCTCCAAATTTAATGTTACTGGCAAATGATAGTTCAGTGAATCAGTGTTTTCAGTTAGCTTTAGTAAAAGACTGACAGATAATAAGAAACTGCATTAGGATATTTTTTACTGTTTGTTCATTGCACACATACAAAAAATCTTCAAATATCAAATGCAATTCTATGGAGCCCACTATTGTTTGCAATTTTACCCATGTTTTACTTACCTGTAAATAATTATATCTGTAATTGTATCTAATGTTTTTCTTAACAAAATAAACAAAATCACTTTGGTATCTAAAGACCAAGAAAATGCATTTTAGAATGAGGTGCGCACATTTTAAATGGTTCTGTAAACATAAATGTAATTTAAGTTCAAATAAATTATAAATCTGTAATTTATTCACTTTGCAGTATTAACAAAAAACTTCTGGACTAAATCTCTAAAACCCAAACCTTAAGCTACTTAATGTTACGCTAAACACAAACTACTGTTCCATACGTTTCTGTATTTAATATAATCCTTAATGTGCTGATTTTTATTTAGGTGAGCTAGCCAAGTTAGTGCTAGCAAACTGCACCCACACCCCGACCGCCCACCAGAGACCTTGTTAATCCGTTCTGTAACGTTAGTTATACCTACTAAGTGTTTTAAAACTACTTTAACTTTTTTTTCTCAGGACTATCACTTTTAATCGTTAGCATGAACTAGCGTTGGTTAGCGTTAGCCAACTTAGCTTTCCATGTGAGAGCAGTCTGTTACCTGACGTTACAGTACAATTTACAAGCTAAAACCTCACCTGCCTAGTGAAGTCGGCAGTTTAGCATGACTTTGCCATTATCATTCGGCTACATTTGCAACTTACCGTGTTAATCAGATCCGCTGCTGCGAGCATTGAAGATGCTGTCTGGCTGCAAAGTGGCGGGCAGTGAAAATGGGGTCACGCAGAATTATTAAAATCACGTTTGATGAACAGACCTGCACACATCGACAGCTGCTCTAATAAATTGTCTGTGTCAACTCACTTTTATAACATTTATTCTACACAATAACCACATACAAAAATCTACTCAAATAAAATGCATTAGTTTTATTCAAAATATACTGTTATATAAAAACTGATATATTTTAAGTAAAGAAGAAGCAAATTGATATTTTTTGCTATAAAACAAATATAATTAACTAGATTGCAATTATTTAAAGTATATAAAACCAACTTTGTGAGTGTAGCACTTTTTACAGTGTACCACATGTCTTTGGACTTGTGGGGGAAACTGGAGCACTCGAAGGAAGACCACATGGTATGCCACAGAAATGCCACCTGACCCAGCCGAGGCTCAAACCATCAACCTTCTTGCTGTGAGGCAAACGTGTTACCCACTGCGCCACCATGTCACCTCGTCATCTAAATTGTATTTCTAAAATTAGTTATTTTTCAGCCTACTATGTTAAAGACAATGTTTCTGTGTGGAGTTTGCATGTTCTCCCGGTGTTCGCGTTGGTTTCCTCTGGGTGCTCCGCTTCCCCCCACAAGTCCAAAAACATGTGGTAGAGGTGAATTGGGTTGGCTAAATTGTCCTTAGTTCATGTGTGTGAATGATTGTGTATGGATGTTTCCCAGTGATGGGTTGCAGCTGTAAGGGCATCCGTTGCATAAAAACATATGCTGGATAAGTTGGCTGTTCATTCCACTGTGGATGTAACAACAATTGTTCTTAATTGTCCTGAACCGAATGTTTTCTTCAGCTTAATTACCTGGGCTGTTAATTTTTTTATTTTATTTTTGTTTTGACAGCAATAAATTAAAAGCAGTTGGACGAACTAATGACTCTGGTATTTATTTGTATGTTCTTGTACGTGTGGCGCTGTTGTGTTTTTGTCTTCAAATACTTGCATCAGTGTCACTACTACCTGTCTGTTGACTATCTGCTGAACATTTACAGATTAGTAGCCATGCTGTCTGTGATGTTGGCTCCTTACAGTCATTCAACAGCATTTCTTAGGTTTTCACTTCATTTTGATGGGCACAGTGTGACAACAGATGAGCTGATAAATGTACCTTAAAAGGCACCTATGGTAAAAAATCTACTTTTCAAGCTGTTTGGACAGACATATGTGCATGTATGGTGTATAGACCATCATATTGGGGTGATATAAGCACACCCAGTGCTTTTTTTTCAATTTAACAACATAAAAACGATGGAGCAATTGGAGCGGTTTTCAAACCGACCGCAACTTTACGTAGGAGTGCGGTCCCCCTGCCCACCAATATTGATCCCAGAAGCTCCCTGTGATCTTAACTAGCATGCGTTTTAGAATTCTAAACATCGGTTTCTATCAGGGTTCACTCAAGTCGACGGCTGGGCGCCTCGGACCGCTGCAGACTTGAATTGCCGTTGTGTGTACCCTAATAGAAACCTATGTTTAGAATTAAAAAATGCGTGGTGCGATGATTCGGAACACTTCATGTTTCTGCCCTGCCACAGAGAGTGTCTGGTGTGCCGTGTCGCGGCTTCGAGCGGCGCATCCGGTGCCTCAGTAAAAGTTTATTCAGTGTGCGTGGTTATTAGTTTCTGTGTACAAGCTCGGCACTTGAAACTAGCACACAGTAGGCTGTAAAACTGTACAAAGACACATATGATTTTGTACTCTCTGCTTGGTCTGTGTCCGAGTCGTACATGTACGACTGATTGCTGAACCTCTCACTCCTGCTCCTTCTCTGTCTGCCTGTCAGACTCTGTTGCAAATGCAGAGCGGGTGAGCTCATGGCCCCGCCCCTTGTTACGTTGGCGGGAAGCCGAAACTAATTTACATGTAAAGCAACACATCCATAAATCAGCGAACTGTGGACACGCCCCCAACATGACACTTTTTAACACATTATAATAAAAAAATCTGAATTGTGTTTTAAACTGAACCTAAACTGGCACACTCAGAAGAACCATATTATTAATATTAAATCATAAAAAATAGGTAAACTATGTTCCCTTTAAAGTAAAATAACTGTCTACTGAAAGTTAGGTTTAATGCAACAAATAGTTAATTGAACACTCTTAGATTGTACCTAACCCTAATTTTATATTTGATTAAAGTTCATGTTAAAATATCTTGCGTTGCTACTTATAGGCATCTGAAAGTTTACTCAAAGTCTATTCATAAACTGGATAACAACTACATGCAGACAATAACAACAAACATCTTGGTGGTCAATGTTCTGAAAACTTGTTGAGGATTTGTTGCATATCTACTAATACATTGTTGAACATCTGTAGAAGATTTGTTGCATATCTACTGATACACTGTTGAACATCTACAACCTAATTTGGTAACACGTAACTTACCAAGTTTATTAAATGTTGAGGATTTGTTGCATATCTACTGAAACATTGTTGAACATCTAGAACCTAATTAGGTAACACTTATCTTACCGAAAGTTTAATAAATGTTTACATGCTGTAGACATTGTATTGATTGCCTAAGAACATTTAAAGACAATCTACAGATACTATCCAGATGAAAGTAAACAGATAAGAACTTGAAAAGTAACTTACGGTCAGCAGACTATCTAAAGGGGGACCATCAAAATAAAGTGTTACCCGGTTCCTTTTCGTTGGCATCTTGTTGAAGGCATACAAAAAATCCATGACAAATGATTGCCGAAATGGCCCAGTGGCCGAGGGATAAGGCATCAACCTCTGGGGCTTGGGATTGTTGGTTCAAATCCCATCTGGGTTGTCTTTGAAGGTCTCACTTCAATTTGGGAGCAATGTTTGGTGGATGAAACACGGTAGCTGTGAAAACCTTCTTGAGATGTGTTTGCATGTCATTAACTTCCTGCATTGCCATGCATATTACCTATTATGACTAAAAGGGTAACGAGATACCTAACGCGAAAGGCCATTTCGAATCCTGCATGGTGCCTACAGAGAGGAGACGGTGTAAAAAGACAAAATGGTGCTTACATATAAAGCTGGTGGGTTGTTCAAGATCCGTAAACAAATCTATCAACCGAATCATTGCCGCTCCTTTTTTTGTCTGTATAATTGTACATGTTAGACTGATTTAGATCAGAAGTCCACTAAATGTTCATTAAGTAAAGTCACAGCAAAAGCTGCTACAATTAACATAGAAACATCATGGATAGCACAGCACCGCTGCTTTTTCTATGACTGTCGTAGGACTCGTCCGGGATTTGAACCCGGGACCTCTCGCACCCAAAGCGAGAATCATACCCCTAGACCAACAAGCCCAGTAGAAGCAGTCTGCAGTGCCACAAAAAATTCTGTGAGACCAATCCAATCTACTCTTTGTTTATGTTGTTTTTGTTACGTGTGTCAGAAACTCCCTGGAGGCATATTACAGTTCACAATAAGTATAAAACAGTCCAGTGGCCTAATGGATAAGGCACCAGCCTTCGAAGCTGGGGATTGTGGGTTTAAAGTACCAACTGGGTTGTCTTTGATGCAGTTCCTTTTAGGTTGACTGTGCAAGACAATCCAGTATTACCTTTAAAAAGCTAGGTTCATACCCTTAGGTCAAAAAGACATGACAATGGAAAACTCCTCAGAGAAGCTGTTTTGTCATTAGGTGTAAACATCAGATCGTCTGAATGCAATATGGCATAGGGATCCTAAAGAAATGTTTTCTGAGTAACAAGAACTTCCTGAGCCATACATCAGATATGACAAAGACTAGTGTTGACCCAGTGGCCTAATGGATAAGGCATCAGCCTTCGAAGCTGGGGATAGTGGGTTCAAGTCCCATCTGGGTTGTCTTTGTTGGGTTACATTTAAGTTGTGTGAAACAATTCCGACTGGTCTTCTCAAAACTTAGGCGTGATGATCTGAGGACAATAGTTAGCTTCGAATTCTCAGACTTGCTGCACACTTCAAATAAGATTCATCCAAACTTGCTTGAATCTCACTGTCACGTAACAAACCTAAATGGTTCCGCTAAGCTTTGGTAATGAAGATCTTGACTTCAAGTACCCCGTGTCTTTCAAGCAATGCTTGTGCCGCTTTTTACAACCTCAGGCCATTTATGCCCCAACTGTGCTGCATTCAATGTTGCCCACATTCAGCAGAAAAAGTCAACGAGCTACCACCATGCGTAGTCGTGGCCGAGAGGTTAAGGCGATGGACTTGAAATCCATTGGGGTTAAGGCGATGGACTAGAAATCCATTGGGGTTTCCCTGCGCATATTCGAATCCTGCCGACTACGTTGTTTCGCAATCCTCTTCTGCATCTCACAAACAAGCCCCTGTCACTTAGTGAACAGGCAGTTGTGGGTGAGCGACAGTGGTTTGCCGCGACCGTACAGTGATCCGTACTCTGTGTTGTGGCCAGAGAAATCCCAGTTTGAATCCCGGTCACAGCAGCGCGTACGAGCGGTGTGCCGTGATCGTATAGTGTTCAGTACTCTGTGTTGTGGCCGCAGCAACCCCGGCTCGAATCCGGGTCATGGCAGCGTGTTCCTGTTAACTGCGAGCAATGCTTGTGCTGCTTTTTACAACCTCAGGCCATTTATGCCCCAGCTGTGCTGCGTTCAATGTTGCCCACATTCAGCAGAAAAAGTCAATGAGCTACCACCATGCGTAGTCGTGGCCGAGAGGTTAAGGCGATGGACTTGAAATCCATTGGGGTTTCCCCGCGCAGGTTCGAACCCTGCTGACTACGGAACAGCCAGCTGCTTTTGCTTTTTCTCTCTGTGAGAGGAACTGTGGCTTTTGCGACGTTTGGTTGCGGGCCTGCGTGTTTAATCCCATATTGAGTAATTCAAGTCCAGCGACTAGTCGCAATTTAGCTTTTTTTGTAGTCCCTACACTCTGATGTTGCCTAGAGAAACGTTCAATTAATCGACAGCAACATCTTGTACGGCTCATCAAGATTGGGATTTGATAGTTTTTTTTCCAAGTCGCCCAGTCCGTTTTGGCTGTCCCTTTGTGGCACATTTTCCCCACTCCATCTGCTTCTGGAGAGTTGCTTTATGCACAGCTCTTTTAAGACTGATGCTAGCATAGTTCCAAAAGGCCCAGGCGAAATGTGCTTTTGGCCATGCTTTTGGACCATGGCTTTGGTAACACCTAATGACTTCAAGGTCTTTCACGGTGCAGCTCAGCAGTGGCATGGCACAGCTCTGAAACGCCGTTTCCTGGAGGACGCCTGCATCTGTTTTTTTTAAGAGGACGCAGGTCTGTGCTGTGATGAGAAAGTGTTGTTAGCCGGCAAGGGGCTTGCAGAGGTCCAACTCCGCAAACAGGTGCCTCAGCAGACAGGAGCCCGGATAGCTCAGTCGGTAGAGCATCAGACTTTTAATCTGAGGGTCCAGGGTTCAAGTCCCTGTTCGGGCGAAGGCCTGTCTGTTTGTCAGAGACCTCGTTGTTCTTTTCATATCACGTGGTGGCTGTCCATTGTGGTGTGGCCTGCGAGAGCACGTTGCTCTGAATTCAGATCATCAGCTTGTGTGGAAAGAGTGCCCATGAAGTTAGCTGAGTTTGTTGGATTAGAGAGCTATGCTGTCCCTGCTTCCCAGAGATTGTACGGAAAAGTTGCACTAGAGCTAGTGCACCTTCCTCTACCCCTGTTGACCCTGTGCTTGGTTGCCACCTCAGCAGGAGAGAGAAAGCAGACGTCTGTATCACGGTCACAAACCAGTGACCCTTAGTGTCCAGGCAGCTGCAGAGCTTATCGGTGAGCGAGCGGTGTGCCGTGATCGTATAGTGTTCAGTACTCTGTGTTGTGGCCGCAGCAACCCCGGTTCGAATCCGGGTCACGGCAGCGTGTTCCTGTTAACTGCGAGCAATGCTTGTGCTGCTTTTTACAACCTCAGGCCATTTATGCCCCAGCTGTGCTGCGTTCAATGTTGCCCACATTCAGCAGAAAAAGTCAACGAGCTACCACCATGCGTAGTCGTGGCCGAGAGGTTAAGGCGATGGACTTGAAATCCATTGGGGTTTCCCCGCGCAGGTTCGAACCCTGCCGACTACGGAACAGCCAGCTGCTTTTGCTTTTTCTCTCTGTGAGAGGAACTGTGGCTTTTGCGACGTTTGGTTGCGGGCCTGCGTGTTTAATCCCATATTGAGTAATTCAAGTCCAGCGACTAGTCGCAATTTAGCTTTTTTTGTAGTCCCTACACTCTGATGTTGCCTAGAGAAACGTTCAATTAATCGACAGCAACATCTTGTACGGCTCATCAAGATTGGGATTTGATAGTTTTTTTTCCAAGTCGCCCAGTCCGTTTTGGCTGTCCCTTTGTGGCACATTTTCCCCACTCCATCTGCTTCTGGAGAGTTGCTTTATGCACAGCTCTTTTAAGACTGATGCTAGCATAGTTCCAAAAGGCCCAGGCGAAATGTGCTTTTGGCCATGCTTTTGGACCATGGCTTTGGTAACACCTAATGACTTCAAGGTCTTTCACGGTGCAGCTCAGCAGTGGCATGGCACAGCTCTGAAACGCCGTTTCCTGGAGGACGCCTGCATCTGTTTTTTTTAAGAGGACGCAGGTCTGTGCTGTGATGAGAAAGTGTTGTTAGCCGGCAAGGGGCTTGCAGAGGTCCAACTCCGCAAACAGGTGCCTCAGCAGACAGGAGCCCGGATAGCTCAGTCGGTAGAGCATCAGACTTTAATCTGAGGGTCCAGGGTTCAAGTCCCTGTTCGGGCGAAGGCCTGTCTGTTTGTCAGAGACCTCGTTGTTCTTTTCATATCACTTGGTGGCTGTCCATTGTGGTGTGGCCTGCGAGAGCACGGTGCTCTGAATTCAGATCATCAGCTTGTGTGGAAAGAGTGCCCATGAAGTTAGCTGAGTTTGTTAGATTAGAGAGCTATGCTGTCCCTGCTTCCCAGAGATTGTACGGAAAAGTTGCACTAGAGCTAGTGCACCTTCCTCTACCCCTGTTGACCCTGTGCTTGGTTGCCACCTCAGCAGGAGAGAGAAAGCAGACGTCTGTAGTCGTGGCCGAGTGGTTAAGGCGATGGACTAGAAATCCATTGGGGTTTCCCCGCGCAGGTTCGAATCCTGCCGACTACGTTGTTTTGCACGTCCACTTATGTTGTTGTTCTCTTTTCTTTCAAGCCTCCTATACGTAATTGGAATCCTCCTCTGCAACTCACAAACAAGCCCCTGTCACTTAGTGACCAGGCAGCTGTGGGTGAGCGACAGTGGTTTGCCGCGACCGTACAGTCATCCGTACTCTGTGTTGTGGCCAGAGAAATCCCAGTTTGAATCGCGGTCACAAACCAGTGTCCCTTAGTGTCCAGGCAGCTGCAGAGCTTATCGGTGAGCGAGCGGTGTGCCGTGATCGTATAGTGGTCAGTACTCTGTGTTGTGGCCGCAGCAACCCCGGTTCGAATCCGGGTCATGGCAGCGTGTTCCTGTTAACTGCGAGCAATGCTTGTGCTGCTTTTTACAACCTCAGGCCATTTATGCCCCAGCTGTGCTGCGTTCAATGTTGCCCACATTCAGCAGAAAAAGTCAATGAGCTACCACCATGCGTAGTCGTGGCCGAGAGGTTAAGGCGATGGGCTTGAAATCCATTGGGGTTTCCCCGCGCAGGTTCGAACCCTGCTGACTACGGAACAGCCAGCTGCTTTTGCTTTTTCTCTCTGTGAGAGGAACTGTGGCTTTTGCGACGTTTGGTTGCGGGCCTGCGTGTTTAATCCATTATTGAGTAATTCAAGTCCAGCGACTAGTCGCAATTTAGCTTTTTTTGTAGTCCATACACTCTGATGTTGCCTAGAGAAACGTTCAATTAATCGACAGCAACATCTTGTACGGCTCATCAAGATTGGGATTTGATAGTTTTTTTTCCAAGTCGCCCAGTCCGTTTTGGCTGTCCCTTTGTGGCACATTTTCCCCACTCCATCTGCTTCTGGAGAGTTGCTTTATGCACAGCTCTTTTAAGACTGATGCTAGCATAGTTCCAAAAGGCCCAGGCGAAATGTGCTTTTGGCCATGCTTTTGGACCATGGCTTTGGTAACACCTAATGACTTCAAGGTCTTTCACGGTGCAGCTCAGCAGTGGCATGGCACAGCTCTGAAACGCCGTTTCCTGGAGGACGCCTGCATCTGTTTTTTTTAAGAGGACGCAGGTCTGTGCTGTGATGAGAAAGTGTTGTTAGCCGGCAAGGGGCTTGCAGAGGTCCAACTCCGCAAACAGGTGCCTCAGCAGACAGGAGCCCGGATAGCTCAGTCGGTAGAGCATCAGACTTTTAATCTGAGGGTCCAGGGTTCAAGTCCCTGTTCGGGCGAAGGCCTGTCTGTTTGTCAGAGACCTCGTTGTTCTTTTCATATCACTTGGTGGCTGTCCATTGTGGTGTGGCCTGCTAGAGCACGGTGCTCTGAATTCAGATCATCAGCTTGTGTGGAAAGAGTGCCCATGAAGTTAGCTGAGTTTGTTAGATTAGAGAGCTATGCTGTCCCTGCTTCCCAGAGATTGTACGGAAAAGTTGCACTAGAGCTAGTGCACCTTCCTCTACCCCTGTTGACCCTGTGCTTGGTTGCCACCTCAGCAGGAGAGAGAAAGCAGACGTCTGTAGTCGTGGCCGAGTGGTTAAGGCGATGGACTAGAAATCCATTGGGGTTTCCCCGCGCAGGTTCGAATCCTGCCGACTACGTTGTTTTGCACGTCCACTTATGTTGTTGTTCTCTTTTCTTTCAAGCCTCCTATACGTAATTGGAATCCTCCTCTGCAACTCACAAACAAGCCCCTGTCACTTAGTGACCAGGCAGCTGTGGGTGAGCGACAGTGGTTTGCCGCGACCGTACAGTCATCCGTACTCTGTGTTGTGGCCAGAGAAATCCCAGTTTGAATCGCGGTCACAAACCAGTGTCCCTTAGTGTCCAGGCAGCTGCAGAGCTTATCGGTGAGCGAGCGGTGTGCCGTGATCGTATAGTGGTCAGTACTCTGTGTTGTGGCCGCAGCAACCCCGGTTCGAATCCGGGTCATGGCAGCGTGTTCCTGTTAACTGCGAGCAATGCTTGTGCTGCTTTTTACAACCTCAGGCCATTTATACCCCAACTGTGCTGCGTTCAATGTTGCCCACATTCAGCAGAAAAAGTCAACGAGCTGCCACCATGCGTAGTCGTGGCTGAGAGGTTAAGGCCATGGACTTGAAATCCATTGGGGTCTCCCCGCGCAGGTTCGAACCCTGCCGACTACGGAACAGCCAGCTGCTTTTGCTTTTTCTCTCTGTGAGAGGAACTGTGGCTTTTGCGACGTTTGGTTGCGGGCCTGCGTGTTTAATCCCATATTGAATAATTCAAGTCCAGCGACTAGTCGCAATTTAGCTTTTTTTGTAGTCCCTACACTCTGATGTTGCCTAGAGAAACGTTCAATAAATCGACAGCAACATCTTGTACGGCTCATCAAGATTGGGATTTGATAGTTTTTTTTCCAAGTCGCCCAGTCCGTTTTGGCTGTCCCTTTGTGGCACATTTTCCCCACTCCATCTGCTTCTGGAGAGTTGCTTTATGCACAGCTCTTTTCAAGACTGATGCTAGCACAGTTCCAAAAGGCCCAGGCGAAATGTGCTTTTGGCCATGCTTTTGGACCATGGCTTTGGTAACACCTAATGACTTCAAGGTCTTTCACGGTGCAGCTCAGCAGTGGCATGGCACAGCTCTGAAACGCCGTTTCCTGGAGGACGCCTGCATCTGTTTTTTTTAAGAGGACGCAGGTCTGTGCTGTGATGAGAAAGTGTTGTTAGCCGGCAAGGGGCTTGCAGAGGTCCAACTCCGCAAACAGGTGCCTCAGCAGACAGGAGCCCGGATAGCTCAGTCGGTAGAGCATCAGACTTTTAATCTGAGGGTCCAGGTTTCAAGTCCCTGTTCGGGCGAAGGCCTGTCTGTTTGTCAGAGACCTCGTTGTTCTTTTCATATCACTTGGTGGCTGTCCATTGTGGTGTGGCCTGCGAGAGCACGTTGCTCTGAATTCAGATCATCAGCTTGTGTGGAAAGAGTGCCCATGAAGTTAGCTGAGTTTGTTAGATTAGAGAGCTATGCTGTCCCTGCTTCCCAGAGATTGTACGGAAAAGTTGCACTAGAGCTAGTGCACCTTCCTCTACCCCTGTTGACCCTGTGCTTGGTTGCCACCTCAGCAGGAGAGAGAAAGCAGACGTCTGTAGTCGTGGCCGAGTGGTTAAGGCGATGGACTAGAAATCCATTGGGGTTTCCCCGCGCAGGTTCGAATCCTGCCGACTACGTTGTTTTGCACGTCCACTTACGTTGTTGTTCTCTTTTCTTTCAAGCCTCCTATACGTAATTGGAATCCTCCTCTGCAACTCACAAACAAGCCCCTGTCACTTAGTGACCAGGCAGCTGTGGGTGAGCGACAGTGGTTTGCCGCGACCGTACAGTCATTATAGTGGAACTTTATTATGTAATCACTATATAATCTGCCACTATTAAAATATAGATTACTATTAAAATATACTGTTAAAACTTATAGAAAGACCTATATTCAAGTGATGCAGAAGAGACATACAAACATGCAGGGCCTTATAATTGAGGGCCTTACAATTGAAGCACAGCAGGTCATGCGCCAAAGTGAAAACATTATGACAGAGCGTATGCAATACATTTAGACAATGTATATGTTGAACAAGACAAAAACAACCCTCGTCAAAATAGCATACATAAGGAGAATCATTTAGAAAATATGGAAACATCATGATCATATGCAAACACATGATTGTAAGCACATGCTATGTGACCTTTAAGATATGTAAAAACAGAAAAACATACAGCCATTAATTAAAAAGCTAGGATGCTATTGGAGCCGGGAATAGGGTGATGTTAAATCATATCTCATGATACCTATGGATAAGAAACTGTATATAAACTGTGGGTTTTTGGACATTGAGGGGGAGAGAGCTCGATCGACCATCTCTGCTGTAACAATAAACTGCTTCAACTTGAGAACTTCGAAGACCTCAGCCTCTTTTTTGAAACCTAGAAGATGTTTGTCGAGATCCAGTGCAACTTTCCACTACACTGTTAACCGAAAGGTTGGTGGTTCGAGCCCACCCAGGGAAGAACGAATGCTTTTGCTGCCTTGCAACTGCTAACACGTGCACCGGGCAATGATCCTGGGCCACGTGCTGTCTGGCGTTACAAGATGACATCAGGATTTAGCAGAAGTTTGTTGTCCAGTGCCTAGATTGACCAAGTTACTTATTCCAGTTGACTTAAAATCAGCATCAAATGTTACACAGGTAGGGCAGGTATTGATCAAAACAGTGACTAGAATGAGTTTCTCCCTAGCCCGGCTAGCTCAGTCGGGAGAGCATGAGACACTTAATCTCAGTGATGTTAGTTCAAGCCTCACGTTGGGTGTTTCTGTTACCTTTCTCTCTCTCTTTTCGGCAGCTTTCATTTGGGTTCATCCAGCAGACCAAGTGAGACAAAGTTCAGCGTTTCTACCACAGTTGGTATATTTAGTCTGAGTCTCTGTGGCACAATCGGTTAGTGCGTTTGGCTGTTAACCAAAAGGTTGTTGCTTTGAGCCCATCCAGGGACGAACGAAGACTTTTGCTGCCTTGCAACTGCTAACACGTGCACCAGGCAATGATCCTGGGCCACGTGCTGTCTGGCGTTACAAGATGACATCAGTATTTAGCAGAAGTTTGTTGTCCAGTGCCTGGATTGGCCAATTTTTTTTATTCCAGTTGACTTGAAAAAAACATTAAACTTTACACAGGTAGGGAAGGTATTGATCAAAACAGTGACTTTCTCTTGAATGAGCATCTCACAAGCCCTGTCTGGCGTTACAAGATGACATCAGGATTTAGCAGAAGTTTTTTGTCCAGTGCCTCTATTGGCCAAGTTACTTATTCCAGTTGACTTAAAATCAGCATCAAACTTTACACAGGTAGGGAAGGTATTGATAAAAACAGTGACTAGAATGAGTGTCTCACAAGCCTGGCTAGCTCAGACGGGAGAGCATGAGACAATTAATCTCAGTGACTTGGGTTTGAGCCCTACGTTGGCTGTTTCTGTTACCTTTCTCTCTCTTTTCGGCAGCTTTCATTTGGATTCATCCTGCAGACCAAGTGAGACAAAGTTCAGGTTTTCTACAACAGTCGGTTTGGTGTCTGAGTCTCAGTGGGGCAATCGGTTAGCATGTTCGGCTGTTAACCCAAAGCTTGGTGGTTCGAGCCCACCCAGGGAAGGACGAATGCTTTTGCTGCCTTGCAACTGCTAACACGTGCACCGGGCAATGATCCTGGGCCACGTGCTGTCTGGCGTTACAAGATGACATTAGGATTTAGCAGAAGTTTGTTGTCCAGTGCCTAGATAGACCAAGTTACTGATTCCAGTTGACTTAAAATCAGCATCAAACTTTACACAGGTAGGGAAGGTATTGATCAAAACAGTGACTAGAATGAGTTTCTCACTAGCCCGGCTAGCTCAGTCGGGAGAGCATGAGATGCTTAATCTCAGTGACGTAAGTTCAAGCCTCAAGTTGGGTGTTTCTGTTACCTTTCTCTCTCTCTTTTCGGCAGCTTTCATTTGGGTTCATCCAGCAGACCAAGTGAGACAAAGTTCAGCGTTTCTACCACAGTTGGTATATTTAGTCTGAGTCTCTGTGGCACAATCGGTTAGTGCGTTCGGCTGTTAACTAAAAGGTTGTTGCTTTGAGCCCATCCAGGGACGAACGAAGGCTTTTGCTGCCTTGCAACTGCTAACACGTGCACCGGGCAATGATCCTGGGCCACGTGCTGTCTGGCGTTACAAGATGACATCAGGATTTAGCAGAAGTTTGTTGTCCAGTGCCTGGATCGGCCAAGTTACTTATTCCAGTTGACTTAAAATCAGCATCAAACTTTACACAGGTAGGGAAGGTATTGATCAAAACAGTGACTAGAATAAATGTATCGGAAGCCCGGCTAGCTCAGTCGGTAGAGCATGAGACTCTTAATCTCAGGGTCGTGGGTCCGAGCCCCACGTTGGGCGTCTCTGTTACCTTTCTCTCTCTCTTTTCGGCAGCTTTCAATTGGATTCTTCGAGCATACCTATTGAGACAAAGTTCAGCATTTCTACTACAGCTGGGTTGCTCTCGAAGTCTCTGTGGCGCAATTGGTTAGCGCGTTCAGCTGTTAACCGAAAGGTTGGTGGTTCGAGCCCACACAGGGAAGAATTAAACCTTTCTCTGCCTAGCAACTGCTAACACCTGCACTGGGCATAGATCCTGGGCCACGTGCTGTTTGGCGTTACAAGATGACATCAGGATTTAGCGGAAGTTTGTTGTCCAGTGCCTGTATTGGCCAATTTTTTTAAATGCCAGTTGACATAAAAAAAAACCATTAAACTTTACACAGGTAGGGAAGGTATTGATCAAAACAGTGACTAGAATGAACACATCAGAAGCCCAGCTAGCTCAGTCGGTAGAGCATGAGACTCTTAATCTCAGGGTCGTGGATTCGAGCCCCACGTTGGGCGTTTCTCTCTCTCTTTTCGGCAGCTTTCAATTGGATTCTTCGAGCATACCTATTGAGACAAAGTTCAGCATTTCTACTACAGTTGTGTTGCTCTCAAAGTCTCTGTGGCGCAATTGGTTAGCGCGTTCGACTGTTAACCGAAAGTTTGCAAACTGTGCCTAACACGTGCACTGGGCATAGATCCTGGGCCACGTGCTGTCTGGCGTTACAAGATAACATCAGGATTTAGCAGAAGTTTGTTGTCCAGTGCCTGGATTGGCCAATTTTTTTTATTCCAGTTGACTTGAAAAAAACATTAAACTTTACACAGGTAGGGAAGGTATTGATCAAAACAGTGATTTCTCTTGAATGAGCATCTCACAAGCCCTGTCTGGCGTTACAAGATGACATCAGGATTTAGCAGAAGTTTTTTGTCCAGTGCCTCCTCTATTGGCCAATTTACTTATTCCAGTTGACTTAAAATCAGCATCAAACTTTACACAGGTAGGGAAGGTATTGATAAAAACAGTGACTAGAATGAGTGTCTCACAAGCTCGGCTAGCTCAGACGGGAGAGCATGAGACACTTAATCTCAGTGACGTGGGTTTGAGCCCTACGTTGGCTGTTTCTGTTACCTTTCTCTCTCTTTTCGGCAGCTTTCATTTGGATTCATCCTGCAGACCAAGTGAGACAAAGTTCAGGTTTTTTACAACAGTCGGTTTGGTGTCTGAGTCTCAGTGGGGCAATCGGTTAGCATGTTTGGCTGTTAACCCAAAGCTTGGTGGTTCGAGCCCACCCAGGGAAGGACGAATGCTTTTGCTGCCTTGCAACTGCTAACACGTGCACCGGGCAATGATCCTGGGCCACGTGCTGTCTGGCGTTACAAGATGACATTAGGATTTAGCAGAAGTTTGTTGTCCAGTGCCTAGATAGACCAAGTTACTGATTCCAGTTGACTTAAAATCAGCATCAAACTTTACACAGGTAGGGAAGGTATTGATCAAAATAGTGACTAGAATGAGTTTCTCACTAGCCCGGCTAGCTCAGTCGGGAGAGCATGAGACACTTAATATCAGTGACGTTAGTTCAAGCCTCAAGTTGGGTGTATCTGTTACCTTTCTCTCTCTCTTTTCGGCAGCTTTCATTTGGGTTCATCCAGCAGACCAAGTGAGACAAAGTTCAGCGTTTCTACCACAGTTGGTATATTTAGTCTGAGTCTCTGTGGCACAATCGGTTAGTGCGTTCGGCTGTTAACTAAAAGGTTGTTGCTTTGAGCCCATCCAGGGATGAACGAAGGCTTTTGCTGCCTTGCAACTGCTAACACGTGCACCGGGCAATGATCCTGGGCCACGTGCTGTCTGGCGTTACAAGATGACATCAGGATTTAGCAGAAGTTTGTTGTCCAGTGCCTGGATCGGCCAAGTTACTTATTCCAGTTGACTTAAAATCAGCATCAAACTTTACACAGGTAGGGAAGGTATTGATCAAAACAGTGACTAGAATAAATGTATCGGAAGCCCGGCTAGCTCAGTCGGTAGAGCATGAGACTCTTAATCTCAGGGTCGTGGGTCCGAGCCCCACGTTGGGCGTCTCTGTTACCTTTCTCTCTCTCTTTTCGGCAGCTTTCAATTGGATTCTTCGAGCATACCTATTGAGACAAAGTTCAGCATTTCTACTACAGCTGGGTTGCTCTCGAAGTCTCTGTGGCGCAATTGGTTAGCGCGTTCAGCTGTTAACCGAAAGGTTGGTGGTTCGAGCCCACACAGGGAAGAATTAAACCTTTCTCTGCCTAGCAACTGCTAACACCTGCACTGGGCATAGATCCTGGGTCACGTGCTGTTTGGCGTTACAAGATGACATCAGGATTTAGCAGAAGTTTGTTGTCCAGTGCCTGTATCGGCCAATTTTTTTAAATGCCGGTTGACATAAAAAAAACCATTAAACTTTACACAGGTAGGGAAGGTATTGATCAAAACAGTGACTAGAATGAACGCATCAGAAGCCCAGCTAGCTCAGTCGGTAGAGCATGAGACTCTTAATCTCAGGGTCGTGGATTCGAGCCCCATGTTGGGCGTTTCTCTCTCTCTTTTCGGCAGCTTTCATTTGGATTCATCCTGCAGACCAAGTGAGACAAAGTTCAGGTTTTCTACAACAGTCGGTTTGGTGTCTGAGTCTCAGTGGGGCAATCGGTTAGCATGTTCGGCTGTTAACCCAAAGCTTGGTGGTTCAAGCCCACCCAGGGAAGGACGAATGCTTTTGCTGCCTTGCAACTGCTAACACGTGCACCGGGCAATGATCCTGGGCCACGTGCTGTCTGGCGTTACAAGATGACATCAGGATTTAGCAGAAGTTTGTTGTCCAATGCCTGGATCTGCCAAGTTACTTATTCCAGTTGACTTAAAATCAGCATCAAACTTTACACAGGTAGGGAAGGTATTGATCAAAACAGTGACTAGAATAGACGCATCAGAAGCCCGGCTAGCTCAGTCGGTAGAGCATGAGACTCTTAATCTCAGGGTCGTGGGTTCGAGCCCCACGTTGGGTGTTTTTTTTCTCTCTTTTCGGCAGCTTTCAATTTGATTCATCGAGCATACCTACTGAGACAAAGTTCAGCATTTCTACTACAGTTGTGTTGCTCTCGAAGTCTCTGTGGCGCAATTGGTTAGCGCGTTCGGCTGTTAACCGAAAGGTTGGTGGTTCGAGCCCACCCAGGGACGAATTAAGCTTTTCTCTGCCTTGCAACTGCTAACACGTGCACCGGGCAATGATCCTGGGCCACGTGCTGTCTGGCGTCACAAGATGACATCAGGATTTAGCAGAAGTTTGTTGTCCAGTGCCTGGATCGGCCAAGTTACTTATTCCAGTTGACTTAAAATCAGCATCAAACTTTACACAGGTAGGGAAGGTATTGATCAAAACAGTGACTAGAATGAATGCATCAGAAGCCCGGCTAGCTCAGTCGGTAGAGCATGAGACTCTTAATCTCAGGGTCGTGGGTTCGAGCCCCACGTTGGGCGTTTCTGTTATCTTTCTCTCTCTCTTTTCGGCAGCTTTCAATTGGATTCTTCGAGCATACCTATTGAGACAAAGTTCAGCATTTCTACTACAGCTGGGTTGCTCTCGAAGTCTCTGTGGCGCAATTGGTTAGCGTGTTCGGCTGTTAACCGAAAGGTTGGTGTTTCCAGCCCACCCAGGGACGATTTAAGCCTTTCTCTGCCTAGCAACTGCTAACACCTGCACTGGGCATAGATCCTGGGGCACGTGCTGTCTGGCGTTACAAGATGACACTGGGATTTAGCAGAAGTTTGTTGTCCAGTGCCTGGATCCAGTTGACTTAAAATCGGCATCAAACTTTACACAGGTAGGGAAGGTATTGATCAAAACAGTGACTAGAATGAGTTTCTCACTAGCCCGGCTAGCTCAGTCGGGTGAGCATGAGACACTTAATCTCAGTGATGTTAGTTCAAGCCTCATGTTGGGTGTTTCTGTTACCTTTCTCTCTCTCTTTTCGGCAGCTTTCATTTGGGTTCATCCAGCAGACCAAGTGAGACAAAGTTCTGGTTTCTACCACAGTTGGTATATTTAGTCTGAGTCTCTGTGGCACAATCGGTTAGTGCGTTCGGCTGTTAACCAAAAGGTTGTTGCTTTGAGCCCATCCAGGGACGAACGAAGGCTTTTGCTGCCTTGCAACTGCTAACACGTGCACCGGGCAATGATCCTGGGCCACGTGCTGTCTGGCGTTACAGGATAACATTAAAAACATTAAACTTTACACAGGTAGGGAAGGTATTGATCAAAACAGTGACTTTCTCTTGAATGAGCATCTCACAAGCCCTGTCTGGCGTTACAAGATGACATCAGGATTTAGCAGAAGTTTTTTGTCCAGTGCCTCTATTGGCCAATTTACTTATTCCAGTTGACTTAAAATCAGCATCAAACTTTACACAGGTAGGGAAGGTATTGATAAAAACAGTGACTAGAATGAGTGTCTCACAAGCTCGGCTAGCTCAGACGGGAGAGCATGAGACACTTAATCTCAGTGACGTGGGTTTGAGCCCTACGTTGGCTGTTTCTGTTACCTTTCTCTCTCTTTTCGGCAGCTTTCATTTGGATTCATCCTGCAGACCAAGTGAGACAAAGTTCAGGTTTTCTACAACAGTCGGTTTGGTGTCTGAGTCTCAGTGGGGCAATCGGTTAGCATGTTCGGCTGTTAACCCAAAGCTTGGTGGTTCGAGCCTACCCAGGGAAGGACGAATGCTTTTGCTGCCTTGCAACTGCTAACACGTGCACCGGGCAATGATCCTGGGCCACGTGCTGTCTGGCGTTACAAGATGACATCAGGATTTAGCAGAAGTTTGTTGTCCAGTGCCTGGATCGGCCAAGTTACTTATTCCAGTTGACTTAAAATCAGCATCAAACTTTACACAGGTAGGGAAGGTATTGATCAAAACAGTGACTAGAATGAACGCATCAGAAGCCCGGCTAGCTCAGTCGGTAGAGCATGAGACTCTTA